>NW_019369808.1:0-13486 GCF_002775205.1 Xiphophorus maculatus | reverse complement strand
GGAGAAAAGATTTTACGTCTTCAAAGAGAACTGGCACTGTATGAGAAATCTTTAGATGTGATGATCGTAAGATCCACAAGGTGGCGGTAATGCAATGACATGAATGAACGACAGTCATAAAATCCCAAAGAAGAAGAAGAAGAAGACAAAGAAAATGGCGCATGGTCTGTTTGGTTGAATGTTCGACTGTTTCTCTAAACGAGTTTATTAACGAGCCGTTAACTGCTGCTGAAGAAACATTCACAGAGTTTAAAGAAATCATCGTCAAGTCGGAGGAAGAGATGGATGATCATCGCAGACTGCTGGATTTCTCCCGGAGGCCCCAGATAATCTTACACCGAATAGGTAGGAACCACCAGCGTTTGGATGCAGGTTAAGGTCTAAATGTCTGCACCTTTCTGTATGAGGATCATTTTAGTAAATGTTCTTTTCCCGTATAAATGTTTTGTTAACCGGTAAATGAACGCAGGAATCAGAATTACGCTGTGAAAATGGCTCATATACACGAAGCTGAATTTAGTTTCCGATTCGGGAAATGGCTAAAGGGTTATTCCACCTAATTTTTCACTAGCTTCCGCATCTTATTCGATTCTAGTTTAAAAACTACAACACCTGGACTCTTCAGACCTGAGCTGGATTATTCTGCTCTAACAGCAGAATATTCAGAGCCATGTTTGGGATTTGTGAAACCTTTTTCTAATTAGTTAAACTTCAATAAAGGTTGATTTCACCACTTTTTGGATCTCTTTCCCTAACATTGATTTAGATTATGCCACACAAGGTGGGAAAGACTCTTATTTATATGAAATTCTTTCACTCTGTCTAAAGTAAAATAGCTCCTGTTTTTGTTTTGAAGGTTTCATAAAGACCATGTGAGGAAGAAGTGGGGAATGTCTTTAAGGAGAGACGGATTCACTGCACTGATGAATCTCAGCTGCTGAATCTCTCTTAACCCTTTGATGCAAAACATGGGTCAAAAGTGACCCGGCTGAGTTTTTATCTTCTATATCTTTGCAATAAATTAATTTCATCATTCAGTATTCAAGGTATTCCTCAATTAACTTGTTTTTGATCATCATACATCCTTAATTAATTTTTTCCTTTCTTACTTTTTGAACAAAAACCCTTTTTGTATCACTACCCTTCTAACGCACAAAATGGGTCATAAACGACCCGCATTCATTTTCCAGGTTACTTCATGTATGGTTGAGTGTTTCTATGATATACTTTTGAAATAAATTAATTTTATCATTTACGTTTCCAGATATGCAGTAAATATCTTGTTTTTGTTTACCACAAATCATCATTTTTATTTTTTCTCTCTTAAGTTATGAACAAGCACAGCTTTTGTAATTCTACATCAAGTTTACACACATGGGTCAGAAACGACCTGCATGCATTTACTACAGCATTTGGTGGGAACTGTCCTTGTGTCTTGACCATCGTTGGGACTCTTCGCCAGAACAAGCCTGACATACCATCTATCATGAAGCCATCCAAATCATGGGAGCTTCATAGCTCAGAATTTGGATTCTATGGCAACATGACCATGGTGAGCTATGTGCAGAAGAAAGGAAAGGCTGTTGTCCTACTGAGCACCATGCATGATGACAAAGCAGTGGATAACAGCAGTCAGAAGAAGAAACCAGAAGTGATCCAGTACTACAATAAAACGAAAGGAGGAGTGGACACAATGGATCAAATGGTTAGCAACTACACATGTCTGCGGAGAACAAGGAGGTGACCCATGGTTCTCTGGTACAATATGCTGGATGTTGCCACACTCAATGCCTACACCAACTTCAGTGCCACAATACCCTGATTATATGGGTGGTGCGAGTAATGCACGACGACTATTTATCAAGGAGCTGGGCAAAGAGCTCGTCATGCCACATATGAAGAGGCGCCTGGAGGGCACACCCAAACTCCAGAAGCATATTATTGAGGCAATGGGAAGGTGTGGGTTAAAAAAAGACACAGCCACCACTCAGCTACAAGAGGACATCAGACAGGAGGGCCAAAGGAAGAGGAAGAGGTGCGCGATCTGCCCAGTTTCGAAAGACAGAAAAGCCAGCAGCTAGTGTTCCCAGTGCACTAGGCCGGTGTGCAAGGAGCACAAAAAATTAGTGATCATTTGTGAGGCATGCAAAAATTGAGATGGCAGTTTGTGTTCTACTAATGTGTTCAGTTGTGTTTTATTTTGTTTGGTCACATTTCACCAGTTTACAGTTGTTCAACCACAGATAATGTTCAGTTCAATAGCTGTTATCTGTTATCAGGATTTATGTGTATGTGTGATAAAATGACAAACGTGTTGCAAGTATTAAATAAATAACTGTTTGGCCCCATTCACTACTAAAGTAATTACTTGAAACATTTTTGTTTATAGTATTAAGACATTTAATTTTAAATCACACTTGGATGACCCATGTATAGTAATATAAAAATTATGTTTGTTCATAAAGTAGGAAATAAAAAAATAAATTAATGATCTGTGGTAATTAAAAACAAGATATTTAAAGAATACTTGGAATATTCAATCATAAAATGAATTGATTTCGAAACACAGAGCAAAGAAAAACTCAGTCAGCATGAAATAACATGGAAAATGAATGCAGGTAATTTTTGACCCATGTTGTGCATCAAAGGGTTAAGCTCCTCCTCGGCTGGAAAACATGAATAAAACCTATGTAGATATTATGTATATACGCATGTCCATATAAATATGTGTAGTTTAATGCATATTATTCAGCATTAATAATTACTTAAGCATCTTTATTTCTCTCTGATTGTATTATTTTGTGTTTGTATATTTATATAAATATGTATTGATATTACTAAATAATATATTTAAAAAATTATGACTGGTTGTGTGCTTTGTAAAATAATCATAATACAGAAATATCAACACATTCTATTCTGACTCTATTCTGTTTTCCCCACTAAGAATAGTTAAATATGCTCAACCTTATATCAGTCATTCAAAACTACTTTAAAAATCATTTCCTTGTAAATGTTGCTAACCTTTTAATAAGGTTTACAGAAAAATTGGTGAATATCTGTTTAGTATTTAGCGAGTTATGATTGATAAATGCGCTGATACGTCATTGAGTCTGTTAAACATAAAGCTGAGTGGAACGGTCGACCGCTCCAAGATGGCCGCCTTAAATCTCTTCAGTAACAATAGGCAAGAGCGGTCCATGAGGCGTTTATTTATAGTCTATGGGGAAAAGGGGCACAATGACTATGGGCAAAGGTGCATTCATGGGCCAAATATGAGTGGGAATTTACAGTTTCTTTATTTTTACGCCGTTTTCAACTAATACACCAAACAGTTTACATAGATAAAAGAAGTTCAATGTCCAAACAACTTGAAAATTGCTTTTATAGTTTATTTTTTCCAGTTTGACAAGCAAATAACAAAGATCAAACTTTTCATTAGTGATGTGTTGAGTAATGAAGCGGGTAAGACAGAGAACTCACCTAAACCTGAGCAGTTACAGTTTTTATTTTTTAGTAATAAATCGTTGTCCCTGGTGACACAGCGAGTAACAAGCCAATCACAACCCTCTTTTCTATTTGTTTCTAGTTTTCTTTTGGATCCAGCCATTGTTTCATACAACCAGATTAATCAGAATTTATGTATCAGAATCACAAACATTTTAAACTTGTTTATTCCTTGTAAAGCTTCATGTTGTTTTCACGTTGCCTATTTTACATATATTGTCCAGTTGATGTCACAGTAGAGCAAATGAAGCACCGCGGTGCATCGGCTCATGAGTCGAATGATTGGATGGAGTTCCTCAGGGCTTCATGAAGCTGCATCTCACCATCACTACTTTTCATTGTTTCCTCTCCTGCTCTGGTCAAAACCCACAGGCCCAACCCAGTGCATGCTGGTCCTATACCAGTCCCTATACTTACAGAAAATGGACCCACAGTTCTTAATGTCTAACTTAGAAAAGTTAATAACAAAGGAACAAAAACTAAACAGCTATTAACCTACAAATAAACTCATGTTTATAAATAAACCATAAAGATATAAAGTGAACTAAAGTAAAATTTCAATATATTTCAAAGTGATAAAAATAAATAGTATCTTGAAATAATACAATTTGCAGGTAAATATTAACAATAATCCCTACTACAATTAATTTTGTAATAAAATATTTTTCTTCATATCCGTTAATTTGAGAATTCCCCAAATGTCAGCTGGATATATCGACTGATCTGTATCTCTGTCTACGCTCTTGAATTATCAATTGGTTTTTTTTATTCATTTCTGTCTTGAAAGATGAACAATTACTCGTATTTATTTCAGAAAAGGTAGCAATTACTCTTTCTCTGTTTTCTTGTCCAGATTCCCTGAAGTGTAACGTTTATAACCAGGAGAGGAGATCCACTCTGTACCAGGAGGAGTTGGAACCTCTGCAGGTGAAACAAGAACAGGAAGAGCCAGAAGATCATCAGATAAAAGTGGAAGAGAGAGAAGTTTACTGCAGTCAGGGTGAAGAACAGATTGAATTAAAACAGGAGACTGATACCTGCATGGTGGTTCCTGTTGATGAGCAAACAGACCACACTGAATCAGAACCAAACAGGAACCAAGTCATCTTCCAGGAAGCTGCTGAAGCTGAGAACCAAAATCAAGAAAGACGAAAACCTTTCTCAAGTGTCATCTGTGAAAAGCGTTTGGCTTTCAAATCTGTTTTTGATGCTCTTATGAGAACTCATACGGGTGAAAAGCCGTTTTCATGTGTGAAGTGTGGAAAGAGTTTTATTCAAAAACATGATTTAACTCGTCATGTGATGATTCATACTGGTGAAAAGCCGTTTTCATGTGTGAATTGTGGAGAATGTTTTCGTCAAAAACAGTATTTAACTAAGCATATGATGATTCACACGGGTGAAAAGCCGTTTTCATGTGTGACCTGTGGAAAAAGTTTTAGTCAAAAACATGTTTTAACTCAGCACATGATGATTCACACTGGTGAAAAGCCGTTTTCGTGTGTGAACTGTGGAAAGAGATTTAGTCGAAAACAGGATTTTACTCAGCACATGAATATTCACACAGGTGAAAAGCCGTTTTCATGTGTGACCTGTGGAAAAAGTTTTATTCGAAAACAGGATTTAACTCAGCACATGATGATTCACACTGGTGAAAAGCCGTTTTCATGTGGAAATTGTGGAAAAAGCTTTTGTCAAAAACAAAATTTAATTCGGCACATTAGGGGTCACACTGGTGAAAAGCCGTTTTCATGTGTGACCTGTGGAAAAAGTTTTATTCGAAAACAGGATTTAACTCAGCACATGATGATTCACTCTGGTGAAAAGCCGTTTTCATGTGTGACCTGTGGAAAAATTTTTAGGCATAAATCGGCTTTAACTCAGCACATGATGATTCACACAGGTGAAAAGCCGTTTTCATGTGTGACCTGTGGAAAAATTTTTAGGCATAAATCGGCTTTAACTCAGCACATGAGGATTCACACTGGTGAAAGAAGCCGTTTTCATGTGTGACCTGTTTAAAAGTTTTAGTAATAAACATTGTTTAACTAAGCACATGACGCGTCACACAGTTGAAAAGCTGTAGAAGTATGTTCCATAAATGTCCTATGTTGTATTTGTTAAATGTGATCATTTGATCTTCACATTTGGTTACTTAGAGATGTTCAACCATGACACATTTTCCTTCATTGATGTTTTATTTTTCTGGTATATTCTGTATCAAAAAACAATAATGATAAACTGTATGTTGTTGTATTAACATACTGTTTATGTCAAACTGTATGTTGTGTGTGTACAACGTGAAGAGCAGAGGGCTCAGCACACAGCCCTGAGGAGTGCCAAGTACTGATGCTGATAGATGAAGAGGCTTGGGGGCCCACTGACTATTTCATGCATTAACAGAGTTTGACCGGACATGGACTCCCTTCCAGAACATTCTCACATGATTGGACTTGAGGGATTGATTTGTATTATTCTGTACTATAGAGAGTGTTAGTGGGGTTTATTTTTGTAGTTTTTTAAATCAACAATAGAATGTATATAATGGTTGAGTGTTTTAAAAAAAAATCTACAAAACAGTATTTGTGTTAATTTTGTGTTTAATGTAAAATGAGATTGAATCTGATTTTATTTCTTTCAAATTATGTTAACCAGTTTTACTCTACCTAATTAAAATCTATTCAAATAAAAAAAATCATTTGTACTTTAAAAGAAATGCAAAATTCACCGCAAACTAATTTTCATGCATTGATTGCACAAAGTACATGTAATTATTTTAATATTTTGCTTTTTCTCTTGTTTAGCTGTAATATTTTAATCTGTTCTGCTGCAGCATTTAGATTACTGTATTTTAATGTTGAAACTATTTTTATGTTTATATGTATTTTAGAAAGAAATAAACATGTAACATTTCATTTAACATTAAAGTTTTGAGTTTTCCTTTAGTGTATGTTGTGCCTTATACTTGAACCCAGTAGATGGTGGTACTACAGCTAAACTGGTTGTAGCCACTGTGGTTCCTGTAACTGATGGGTGTGCCGGTTCAAACTTCCCACATCCATCTCAGTTGTTGAGTCCTTGAGCAAGGCACCAAACCTGCCTTGCCTGCTGTTAGTCAGAAGTCCGATGGCGCCCATTGTGTAGCAGCTTCTGTCAGTCTGCCCTAGGGCAGCTGGGCTACAATGTAGCTTACACCATCAGCATGTAAAGCACTTTGGCATCCTCTACACTAGATAAATCGCTATACATACATTTAACCATTGACTATACACTTGCATTTTGTCTTTTTGTTGTGTTTGTATTAAACTTGTCCTGTCTGACAGTGTGACACTCAGCATTGTCGAGTACCAAGGTTAAGCCCTAAAGACTTGCATAAGTGGACCATTATGGCTTCCCCCTGATATAATTACATGAAACTTTATTGGAAACTGCTTTGGGTTTATTTTATTAAATTGTAATGAGACGGAGAAGAAAGCGGGAGAGAAAAGAAAGGTGAAGAGAAAAGTTTTATAGGGGCCCCCCTCCTCTCACCCAACTTGATATAAAGGTGATCACAGAGAGGAGGGAGCCAGAGACCAACCTGACAGACAGACCAGGCACACAGAGACAAGATCACATGTTCCCATTCTCATGTGTACACCCAGACTCAACCCATGTAGATAATGTCAAAATAAACAACAAAAATGGACGCCATACACCCACTTACATTTCTCATACATAGAGATTCAACAACCAACCAGAACCAGGACCACCAGCAAACGGTGACCAGAGGAGCGAGCCTTCGCCGGTTCCCACACAGCAGACCGACCTGAACCGGATCTGCATTCTGCTGACACATCTGGCAAACCTCTGGCATGGCAAATTGGATGTCAGCCCGACTCAGGAAAGAGCTGGCAGTGATGGCACGGTTCACATGAGGCATGCCTCACCTGGGCCAGATCTGTCCAAGCCAAATACGGGTTAGTTACTGAAGTAGTCATGTCACCATGTGACAATTTATTTTGTCATAAGTCATTTTAGGAAATCAGTTCTTAAACAAGGTTATAAAATTATAATATTTATAATTGATAGAAAAGTTATAATTAATTTATTCACCTCTGTTTATTAGCTCTAATTGAACATTTTCATTAATGGTTGTGCATTCTCAAACATATATACAATAAAATCTTTGATAGGTTTCTCTTTGAAACAAGATGATATTGCAACTTATGCTGTTATTTGTTTTAAATTATATTAACCAGTCTAACTCTAACTATGTAAAAGCTTTATGAAGAAATTTTTAAAAAACATTTACTCTATAGAAAATGAAATATTCACTATAAATTAATTTTCATGCATTAATTTTTCTTGATTGTAGAAAATATGGTTGAATATTTTCTTCAATAATATGTTGTGTCTTTTGTCTTAGTTATATTTTTCTCTGTTCTGCTGCAGCTGTTTTCTATTATAGATTACCATGTTTCTAATGCTGGAACTAATTTAACCTCCACACATAGATATATTATTAGTGTCTTAGAAAGTAAGTAGAACATTTGCCTTTCCTGTGAAAATGTCGTGTTAGTGCTGAATGTACTGCTGAAAATTGTAGAAACATTTGAGTTAAACTGCAGAACACTTGCTGAAATGAAATGAGTAGAAGCAGCAGAAAAAAGTTAAACAGTGCAAAGCTGTCAGCTAAACTGAATAATTTAAAATCAGTACCAATAACCCTGCTTAAAACTTTAAATATGACATAGAAATGCTTGCAAACATAAAATATAAGGTCATATATTGAATAATTTCAGTATTAAAGAGAGTAATAGCATTAAACCCATCTAGTGCAGAAGAAAGAGTGTATAAGCTAACATTAGCTAAATAAATATTAGTGAGGCAATCGATGGTAAAAATACACAATTATTTAGTTTGTTGCCAACAACGCCACCTGGCAAAGAATCAAAGAACCGAGCAAAGAATCGCCAAACACCGTGACGTCACAAACACTCGTTGGATTTCCCTCCATCGATTTATGTTGATCACGGGACAGCCACAGCAACAGGGGGCGCCACCATCTGGGCCAAACGCACCACCTTCAATCCTGAGAGCTAACAAAGAAATAAATACAAACTATTATTAAAATACCAGTAGAAAATTCAAGTAGAAAAACCCGTTAAAAGTCCTTCACACTCGACCACCAGCACCGCACATTTAACCCTCCTGTTAAGTTCCAGGTCAAATTGACCCGTTTTAAAGTTTAATTATTTTTTTTTAATAGTTGCAAGTATTTTTTTGCATGAAACTTTTTCTATTTGTCTTAATAGGTGCACTCTACATATAAATTGAAAATTTTATTTTACACATTTACCATTTGTACCAACCCCTACGTCTACTTTTACATAGGTACTGTTTGGGTCAATTTGACCCGGCAGTCAGGTTAAAGTGCAAAATAAGATTTTAAAAAATGTCCAATTCTATATGTTTCCTTGCAGCTATGAACCATATTTCACCACACACACACACACACCCACACACACACACACACACACAGACACCCCCACTCACACAAGCCCACTTTATCACTACTCTCTTTACCAGTGACGTGCGGTCAGGGGAGGCAAGTGAGGCAGAGCTTCACCTGTCATAATGGAAAAATGACAAAATAATTCATATAGCTATTTTCAGCCTGTGGTTTGTACTGTAAAGTATTTATTTTTTATTTAGCTTAACCATTTCTGATTATTTTTTCTCTTCAAAATTGCTGAATTTTCGCGTTATCCCATTCAAATGCGCGGAAGCGAAGCTGGTGAGGCAGCAGCAGCTGAGCCTCACCTGGGATTGATCAACCTCTCTCTAAATGCCATTTTATGAGAGCATGTTCCTCCTGTCTGTGCGTCGCCAGTAAAATGGTTAATAAACATTTAATATATGAACTGAATTTCCATAATTTAGCTTATGTATATAATGTACAGTTTTTTTTGTCACCAACTGTGTGTGTAACGTGTTTCGTGTGCTGAGGAGCGATCAGAAAGGCAGAGAACAGATTCGAGGTGAGGCAGGCAGTTCTCTTGCCTCATGGCAGGGGGCGCTCATGATCCCTGACATTGTGACTCCACAACTGTAGAGTAAGAGACTGTAACAGCGAGCTAGCCATACAGTAAAGTCAAGTGCAGCGACATATTTATAGTTTTTTTCCTCTATCACAGCAATCACTTATTAATAACCGCAAAATAAACATTAAGCTGAAAACCATGCTACTGCAACAGACTGAATGCTTTGTTCTTTGTGTGGGAAATATTTAGTGTTTTTTTTAGGGGCGTTGTTGTCAGTTGCTGTGTGTAGCCTGGCCAATGCAGAGAGGGAGAAAGACGTGGTTTTGAGTTGTACTTTAACGGGTTTTCCTTTGCTGTGAAACATAGCACGAAATTAATAATATCTAAATTTCCAAATTTTATTGAGTTAACAGAATTATTCTACCGCGGCAGCGTGGCTATGGAGTGTTGTCTGCACGCGCGAAATTTCCTTATGTAAACAATAACATGCAGGCGGTCTATATTTGTATATCTGATTATAATTAAGTCAGCGCCTCACCAGCATTGCACCTCACCGCACGTCCCTGCTCTTTACTTCACTAGGAAACTGCGAGAAAGCAGGTGTTCATGTTACGCCCCTTATGAGTAAGAACTCTATCAGTAGGGGAATAATGAAAACACGGACACGATGTCACTGCTTTCGTCTCCAGTGATGTAATGGAGGAGCAGAAGCGTCGCGTTCCCCTACATCCGATCAGACAAAACCAATCGAAACCCGAATGATTAAACCCTCATAACTTAAAATCTAAAAGGTTGAACTTTTCAAGAATTATAACCAAACATAGCCGGAAAAGTAACATTAAAGAAAACTAGAAAATTCCTGAAGAAATTTAACCGGGGCCTGCCAAAGTGTGCCCGTCGGTTTGGACCCAGCGTTCTGATGCTACAAATTAGCATCAATGCTAAAGAAAGCTGCAATCATATGAATACAATGACAAGAATGTTTACTAACATTGACTTGCACCATTCAGTATGATAAAGTAAGTGTATCAGCTAAAATTAGCAAAAATGCTAATGTTAGCGTGATTGCTGTCAGTAGCATGTGGGACATCACTGGGATGTTTTCTATAATGGTATTACTCCATTCAGTAGACTAAACATGGCTAATAAGTCAAATAAATAGCTAATAGCTTATTTAAGCTAAAATGCTAATGCTAATGAACTGCCTTGCTGCGCAAGGCAGTTCCCTGACCTGAGAGAAAAAGATAATGCAGAATAATATTATTGCACTGCCTGTGGCGATGCACTAACCTCAGGGGCATGTTGAGGCTTTTATTTTGACATTTTTGTTAAGCTTAATTTCAAAGGTCCAAACTAATCCCATGTCTAATAGTCATTGGGTTAAATCAGTTATTTATTGCTCAAAAGAGCAATTACCTAATGTAAGATTTCTCAAGGCTTTTATTTTGAAATTTTTGTTAAGCTTCATTTCAAAGTGCCAAACTAATCCCATGTGTAACAATTGCTGGGTTAAATCAGTTATATAATGCTCAAAAGAGCAATTATCTGATGTAAAAATTGTCAAGGCTTTTATTTTGAAATTTTTGTTAAGCTTAATTTTAAATTGCCACACTAATCCCATGTGTAACAGTGCTTTGGATAAAAAAGTCACATAAAGCCAAAAAGAGCAATTATCTGATGTAAAAATATTCAAGGCTTTTATTTTGAAATTTTCAGTATGCTTCATTTCAAAGAGCTAAACTAATATCATGTGTAACAGTGCTTTGGATGAAAAAGTCAAATAAAGCCAAAAAGAGCAACTACATGATGTAAAAATATTCAAGGCTTTTATTTTGAAATTTTCAGTAAGCTTCATTTTAAATTGCCACACTAATTCCATGTGTAACAATGGTTGGGTAAAATCAGTTATAAAAAGCCCAAAACACAAGTAGTTCTAAAGGCCAGCTCAGTCCTCCTCTGTAGTAACTGACAGTTCCACCATGTTTGTAGTTCTGACATTCAGCTCAGACCTCTTTTGTAGGCACTCAGTGTCCGCCATGTTGTAGTTCTAACCTTCAGTCATTGTAGTTCTAAAGAGCAGTTCAGAGAGGCAGACTAAATTCTATGTCTATTTTGAGTCTAACTGACACTGTTTTGTGTCAGTTAGACTTTTGTTTTGAGTTAAATTTGGCTCGTTTTTTGTTAATTATGTCGCCACAGTTACTCGAAATGCCAACAAAAGTAATAGCTCCCCTCACGGGATTGAGCCTCACGTTTTGATATATATTGTGAGGGGGCATGCAGCGGTACGAGCCGCATTAACGGTAGTAGGAAGCGGCAGTTATTTTGAGGTGTAGAACAATAGGTGCCTGCCATGCAATGCATAGGGATTTCATCCCTATGCATTGCTATGGGCAGGCCCCAAATACATTGTTTTTAAACTTCATTAAACTTAGGCTACCTTTTACTGTATCTGTCTGTAGCACTGAACTTGAAAGACCAAAATAATCGATCGCAGATCACTAGATCTTGTTTTCCCTTTTGGTTGTCTAAAACAGTTTTATAACCACTACATTCACACAACTTTTGATGGGAATCTTTTCTGTTCCGTGGATAAACTCCACCCACACTGAGTGACACTCAGCAGAAGTGGAGGAAAACATAAATATTCTCTGCATGACTCATTTCTCTTGATTTTAATCAGCGGGACAATTTGACTAAGAACAGTATGTGTGTCTCAAATTTAATTATAAAGACCACACATTAAAAAAAAAGTATAATATAAAATGTTTCACCAAAGATCAATTTCAAGGAAATTATAGTTTTTTGTGTCTAGGTTTTTTTTAGTGGACATAAAAAAATGTAAATTCCATTTTTTATGTCCAAATGAGTAAATGAGTGGGTTGATGTTATTGATCCTTAATTGCTGAGAAATAAAAAAACACCATTGCACAAATATTGATTGAAATGATTAGTATTGGAGTTAATAATCAGATATAAATATGTCTTGGAGGGTTTTTTTTGGTTTCGGACTCTATAGCATGATTAAACACTCCCCGGTTCAAATTGACCCACGAACATTTTTGCTGTACCCTAGAAACGAACATAACAGGAGGGTTAAATGAACAAGCCGGTGCTGATCGGCTCTCAATAAGCCACAGGATGGGCGGAACCAGCGGTAACTCCGAACAAAGCAGCAGCGATCATTGTGGATATACGGAACTATAGGAAAGGTTCTGATCTGGTGGAGTGAAGAAACTGTGAAACATGTTGCGGGATGTAGGAGATACGAATCAGAAGACAAAATTAACTTTGGATTTGTGGAAAACTGGAATAATAATATTGTATTTGTTTTAATTAGATAAAGTGGAAGAAAAGATTTTACGTCTTTCAAAGAGAACTGGCACTGTATGAGAAATCTTTAGATGTGATGATCGTAAGATCCACAAGGTGGCGGTAATGCAATGACATGAATGAACGACAGTCATAAAATCCCAAAGAAGAAGAAGAAGACAAAGAAAATGGCGCATGGTCTGTTTGGTTGAATGTTCGACTGTTTCTCTAAACGAGTTTATCAACGAGCCGTTAACTGCTGCTGAAGAAACATTCACAGAGTTTAAAGAAATCATCGTCAAGTCGGAGGAAGAGATGGATGATCATCGCAGACTGCTGGATTTCTCCCGGAGGCCCCAGATAATCTTACACCGAATAGGTAGGAACCACCAGCGTTTGGATGCAGGTTAAGGTCTAAATGTCTGCACCTTTCTGTATGAGGATCATTTTAGTAAATATTCTTTTCCCGTATAAATGATTTTTAACAGGTAAATGAACGCAGACATCAGAATTACGCTGTGAAAATGGCTCATATACACGAAGCTGAATTTGGTTTCCGATTCGGGAAATGGCTAAAGGGTTATTCCACCTAATTTTTCACTAGCTTCCGCATCTTATTCGATTCTAGTTTAAAAACTACA
>NW_019369807.1:0-15136 GCF_002775205.1 Xiphophorus maculatus | reverse complement strand
AGAGAAAAGTGCTCAAAACAAAGGAAAAGGCTAACTGATATGATCAAAAACAAAATGGATCTGATCAAACACAAAACTGTTTTGATCAAAGACAAAAATATTTTGATCAAAGAAAAATTGCTAAGATCAAGAAAAGAAAAGTGCTATGATCAAAGAGAAAATTGCCAAAACAAATGGATAGCTTAAATGGTTATATCAAAAACAAACATTCTTTGATCAAAAACAAAATTGTTTTGATCAAAGACAAAGTTGCTATGATCAAAGAGGAAAAGTGCTCAAAACAAAGGGAAAGGCTAACTGCTATGATCCAAAAACAAAAATGGATCTGATCAAACACAAAAAATGTTTGATCAAAGACAAAAATATTTTGATCAAAGACAAAGTTGCTATGATAAGAGAAAATTGCTATGATCAAAGAGAAAAGTGCCAAAATCAAATGGAAAGGTTAAATGGTTAGATCAAAAACAAAAATTCTTTGATCAAAAACAAAATTGTTTTGATCAAAGACAAAGTTGCTATGATCAAAGAGAAAAGTGCCAAAATCAAATGGAAAGGTTAAATGGTAGATCAAAAACAAAAATTCTTTGATCAAAAACAAAATTGTTTTGATCAAAGACAAAGTTGCTATGATCAAAGAGAAAAGTGCTCAAAACAAAGGAAAAGGCTAATTATGATCAAAAACAAAATGGATCTGATCAAAGACAAAAATGTTTTGATCAAAGACAAAATATTTTGATCAAAGACAAAAATATTTTGATCAAAGACAAAGTTGCTATGATCAAAGAGAAAACTGGTATGATCAAAGAGAAAAGTGCTAAAATCAAAGGGAAAGGCTAACTGCTTTGATCAAAAACAAAATTGCTTTGATCAAAGACAAAATTGCTATGATGAAAGAGAAAATTGCTAAGATCAAAGAGAAAAGTGCTATGATCAAAGAGAAAAGTGCCAAAATCAAATGGAAAGGTTAAATGGTTAGATCAAAAACAAAAATTCTTTGATCAAAAACAAAATTGTTTTGATCAAAGACAAAGTTGCTATGATCAAAGAGAAAAGTGCTCAAAACAAAGGAAAAGGCTAACTGATATGATCAAAAACAAAATGGATCTGATCAAACACAAAAATGTTTTGATCAAAGACAAAAATATTTTGATCAAAGACAAAATTGCTAAGATCAAAGAGAAAAGTGCCAAAATCAAATGGAAAGGTTAAATGGTTAGATCAAAAACAAAAATTCTTTGATCAAAAACAAAATTGTTTTGATCAAAGACAAAGTTGCTATGATCAAAGAGAAAAGTGCTAAGATCAAAGAGAAAAGTGCTATGATCAAAGAGAAAATTGCCAAAATCAAATGGATAGCTTAAATGGTTATATCAAAAACAAACATTCTTTGATCAAAAACAAAATTGTTTTGATCAAAGACAATGTTTGCTATGAGCAAAGAGAAAGTGCTCAAAACAAAGGGAAAGGCTAACTGCTATGATCCAAAACAAAAATGGATCTGATCAAACACAAAAATGTTTTGATCAAAGACAAAAATATTTTGATCAAAGACAAAGTTGCTATGATCAAAGAGAAAATTGCTATGATCAAAGAGAAAAGTGCCAAAATCAAATGGAAAGGTTAAATGGTTAGATCAAAAACAAAAATTCTTTGATCAAAAACAAAATTGTTTTGATCAAAGACAAAGTTGCTATGATCAAAGAGAAAAGTGCTCAAAACAAAGGGAAAGGCTAACTGCTATGATCCAAAACAAAAATGGATCTGATCAAACACAAAAATGTTTTGATCAAAGACAAAAATATTTTGATCAAAGACAAAGTTGCTATGATCAAAGAGAAAATTGCTATGATCAAAGAGAAAAGTGCCAAAATCAAATGGAAAGGTTAAATGGTTAGATCAAAAACAAAAATTCTTTGTTCAAAAACAAAATTGTTTTGATCAAAGACAAAGTTGCTATGATCAAAGAGAAAAGTGCTCAAAACAAAGGGAAAGGCTAACTGCTATGATCCAAAACAAAAATGGATCTGATCAAACACAAAAATGTTTTGATCAAAGACAAAAATATTTTGATCAAAGACAAAGTTGCTATGATCAAAGAGAAAATTGCTATGATCAAAGAGAAAAGTGCCAAAAATCAAATGGAAAGGTTAAATGGTTAGATCAAAAACAAAAATTCTTTGATCAAAAACAAAATTGTTTTGATCAAAGACAAAGTTGCTATGATCAAAGAGAAAAGTGCCAAAATCAAATGGAAAGGTTAAATGGTTAGATCAAAAACAAAAATTCTTTGATCAATACAATTTTGTTTTTGATCAAAGACAAAGTTGCTATGATCAAAGAGAAAAGTGCTCAAAACAAAGGAAAAGGCTAACTGATATGATCAAAAACAAAATGGATCTGATCAAAGACAAAAATGTTTTGATCAAAGACAAAAATATTTTGATCAAAGACAAAAATATTTTGATCAAAGACAAAGTTGCTATGATCAAAGAGAAAACTGGTATGATCAAAGAGAAAAGTGCTAAAATCAAAGGGAAAGGCTAACTGCTTTGATCAAAACAAAATTGCTTTGATCAAAGACAAATTGCTATGATGAAAGAGAAAATTGCTAAGATCAAAGAGAAAAGTGCTATGATCAAAGAGAAAGTGCCAAAATCAAATGGAAAGGTTAAATGGTTAGATCAAAAACAAAATTCTTTGATCAAAAACAAAATTGTTTTGATCAAAGACAAAGTTGCTATGATCAAAGAGAAAAGTGCTCAAAACAAAGGGAAAGGCTAACTGCTATGATCCAAAACAAAAATGGATCTGATCAAACACAAAAATGTTTTGATCAAAGACAAAAATATTTTGATCAAAGACAAAGTTGCTATGATCAAAGAGAAAATTGCTATGATCAAAGAGAAAAGTGCCAAAATCAAATGGAAAGGTTAAATGGTTAGATCAAAAACAAAAATTCTTTGATCAAAAACAAAATTGTTTTGATCAAAGACAAAGTTGCTATGATCAAAGAGAAAAGTGCTCAAAACAAAGGGAAAGGCTAACTGCTATGATCCAAAACAAAAATGGATCTGATCAACACAAAAATGTTTTGATCAAGACCAAAAATATTTTGATCAAAGACAAAGTTGCTATGATCAAAGAAGAAAATTGCTATGATCAAAGAGAAAAGTGCCAAAATCAAATGGAAAGGTTAAATGGTTAGATCAAAAACAAAAATTCTTTGATCAAAAACAAAATTGTTTTGATCAAAGACAAAGTTGCTATGATCAAAGAGAAAAGTGCCAAAATCAAATGGAAAGGTTAAATGGTTAGATCAAAAACAAAAATTCTTTGATCAAAAACAAAATTGTTTTGATCAAAGACAAAGTTGCTATGATCAAAGAGAAAAGTGCTCAAAACAAAGGAAAAGGCTAACTGATATGATCAAAAACAAAATGGATCTGATCAAAGACAAAAATGTTTTGATCAAAGACAAAAATATTTTGATCAAAGACAAAAATATTTTGATCAAAGACAAAGTTGCTATGATCAAAGAGAAAACTGGTATGATCAAAGAGAAAAGTGCTAAAATCAAAGGGAAAGGCTAACTGCTTTGATCAAAAACAAAATTGCTTTGATCAAAGACAAAATTGCTATGATGAAAGAGAAAATTGCTAAGATCAAAGAGAAAAGTGCTATGATCAAAGAGAAAAGTGCCAAAATCAAATGGAAAGGTTAAATGGTTAGATCAAAAACAAAAATTCTTTGATCAAAAACAAAATTGTTTTGATCAAAGACAAGTTGCTATGATCAAAGAGAAAAGTGCTCAAAACAAAGGAAAAGGCTAACTGATATGATCAAAAACAAAATGGATCTGATCAAACACAAAACTGTTTTGATCAAAGACAAAAATATTTTGATCAAAGAAAAATTGCTAAGATCAAAGAGAAAAGTGCTATGATCAAAGAGAAAATTGCCAAAATCAAATGGATAGCTTAAATGGTTATATCAAAAACAAACATTCTTTGATCAAAAACAAAATTGTTTTGATCAAAGACAAAGTTGCTATGATCAAAGAGAAAAGTGCTCAAAACAAAGGGAAAGGCTAACTGCTATGATCCAAAACAAAAATGGATCTGATCAAACACAAAAATGTTTTGATCAAAGACAAAAATATTTTGATCAAAGACAAAGTTGCTATGATCAAAGAGAATATTGCTATGATCAAAGAGAAAAGTGCCAAAATCAAATGGAAAGGTTAAATGGTTAGATCAAAAACAAAAATTCTTTGTTCAAAAACAAAATTGTTTTGATCAAAGACAAAGTTGCTATGATCAAAGAAAAAAGTGCTCAAAACAAAGGGAAAGGCTAACTGCTATGATCCAAAACAAAAATGGATCTGATCAAACACAAAAATGTTTTGATCAAAGACAAAAATATTTTGATCAAAGACAAAGTTGCTATGATCAAAGAGAAAATTGCTATGATCAAAGAGAAAAGTGCCAAAATCAAATGGAAAGGTTAAATGGTTAGATCAAAAACAAAAATTCTTTGATCAAAGACAAAATTGCTATGATGAAAGAGGAAATTGCTAAGATCAAAGAGAAAAGTGCTATGATCAAGGAGAAAATTGCCAAAATCAAATGGAAAGGTTAATTGGTTAGATCAAAAACAAAAATTCTTTGATCAAAAACAAAATTGTTTTGATCAAAGTCAAAATTGCTATGATCAAAGAGAAAAGTGCTCAAAACAAAGGGAAGGGCTAACTGCTATGATCAAAAACAAAAATGGATCTGATCAAACACAAAAATGTTTTGATCAAATACAAAAATATTTTGATCAAAGACAAAAATATTTTGATCAAAGACAAAGTTGCTATGATCAAAGAGAAAATTGGTATGATCAAAGAGAAAAGTGCTAAAATCAAAGGGAAAGGCTAACTGCTTTGATCAAAAACAAAATTGCTTTGATCAAAGACAAAATTGCTATGATGAAAGAGAAAATTGCTAAGATCAAAAAGAAAAGTGCTATGATCAAAGAGAAAATTGCCAAAATCAAATGGAAAGGTTAAATGGTTAGATCAAAAACAAATATTCTTTGATCAAAAACAAAATTGTTTTGATCAAAGACAAAATTGCTATGATCAAAGAGAAAAGTGCTCAAAACAAAGGGAACGGCAAACGGCTATGATGAAAAAAAAACAATGGCTCTGATCAAACACAAAACTGTTTTGATCAAAGACAAAAATATTTTGATCAAAGACAAAATTGCAAAGATCAAAGAGAAAATTGCCAAAATCAAATGGATAGCTTAAATGGTTAGATCAAAAACAAATATTCTTTGATCAAAGACAAAATTGCTATGATCAAAGAGAAAATTGCTAAGATCAAAGAGAAAAGTGCTATGATCAAAGAGAAGATTGCCAAAATCAAATGGATAGCTTAAATGGTTAGATCAAAACCAAAAATTCTTTGATCAAAAACAAAATTGTTTTGATCATAGACAAAAATATTTTGATCAAAGAGAAAATTGCTATGATCAAAGAGAAAAGTGCTAAAATCAAAGGGAAATGCTAACTGCTTTGATGAAAAGCAAAATTGCTTTGATCAAAAACAAAATTGTTTTGATCAAAGTCAAAATTGCTATGATCAAAGAGAAAAGTGCTCAAAACAAAGGGAAGGGCTAACTGCTATGATCAAAAACAAAAATGGATCTGATCAAAGACAAAAATATTTTGATCAAAGACAAAAATATTTTGATCAAAGACAAAGTTGATATGATCAAAGAGAAAATTGCTATGATCAAAGGGAAAAGTGCTAACATCAAAGGGAAATGCTAACTGCTTTGATCAAAAGCAAAATTGCTTTGATCAAAGACAAAGTTGCTATGATCAAAGAGAAAATTGCTAAGATCAAAGAGAAAAGTGCTATGATCAAAGAGAAAATTGCCAAAATCAAATGGAAAGGTTAAATGGTTAGATCAAAAACAAAAATGGATCTGATCAAAGACAAAAATATTTTGATCAAAGACACAAATATTTTGATCAAAGACAAAGTTGCTATGATCAAAGAGAAAAGTGCTAAAATCAAAGGGAAATGCTAACTGCTTTGATCAAAAGCAAAATTGCCTTGATCAAAGACAAAGTTGCTATGATCAAAGAGAAAATTGCTAAGATCAAAGAGAAAAGTGCTATGATCAAAGAGAAAATTGCCAAAATCAAATGGAAAGGTTAAATGGTTAGATCAAAAACAAAAATGGATCTGATCAAAGACAAAAATATTTTGATCAAAGACACAAATATTTTGATCCAAGACAAAGTTGCTATGATCAAAGAGAAAAGTGCTAAAATCAAATGGAAAGGTTAAATGGTTAGATCAAAAACAAATATTCTTTGATCAAAAACAAAATTGTTTTGATCAAAGACAAAATTGCTATGATCAAAGAGAAAAGTGCTCAAAACAAAGGGAACGGCAAACGGCTATGATGAAAAAAAACAATGGCTCTGATCAAACACAAAACTGTTTTGATCAAAGACAAAAATATTTGGATCAAAGACAAAATTGCAAAGATCAAAGAGAAAATTACCAAAATCAAATGGATAGCTTAAATGGTTAGATCAAAAACAAATATTCTTTGATCAAAGACAAAATTGCTATGATCAAAGAGAAAATTGCTAAGATCAAAGAGAAAAGTGCTATGATCAAAGAGAAGATTGCCAAAATCAAATGGATAGCTTAAATGGTTAGATCAAAACCAAAAATTCTTTGATCAAAAACAAAATTGTTTTGATCATAGACAAAAATATTTTGATCAAAGACAAAATTGCTATGATCAAAGAGAAAAGTGCTCAAAACAAAGGGAAAGGCTAACTGCTATGATCAAAAACAAAAATGGATCTGATCAAAGACAAAAATATTTTGATCAAAGACAAAAATATTTTGATCAAAGACAAAGTTGTTATGATCAAAGAGAAAATTGCTATGATCAAAGATAAAAGTGCTAAAATCAAAGGGAAATGCTAACTGCTTTGATAAAAAGCAAAATTGCTTTGATCAAAGACAAAATTGTTTTGATCAAAGACAAAATTGCTATGATCAAAGAGAAAATTGCTATGATCAAAGAGAAAAGTGCCAAAATCAAATGGAAAGGTTAAATGGTTAGATCAAAAACAAAAATTCTTTGATCAAAGACAAAATTGTTTTGATCAAAGACAAAGTTGATATGATCAAAGAGAAAATTGCTATGATCAAAGGGAAAAGTGCTAAAATCAAAGGGAAATGCTAACTGTTTTGATCAAAAGCAAAATTGCTTTGATCAAAGACAAAGTTGCTATGATCAAAGAGAAAAGTGCTCAAAACAAAGGGAAAGGCTAACTGCTATGATCAAAAACAAAAATGGATCTGATCAAAGACAAAAATATTTTGATCAAAGACAAAAATATTTTGATCAAAGACAAAGTTGTTATGATCAAAGAGAAAATTGCTATGATCAAAGATAAAAGTGCTAAAATCAAAGGGAAATGCTAACTGCTTTGATAAAAAGCAAAATTGCTTTGATCAAAGACAAAATTGTTTTGATCAAAGACAAAATTGCTATGATCAAAGAGAAAATTGCTATGATCAAAGAGAAAAGTGCCAAAATCAAATGGAAAGGTTAAATGGTTAGATCAAAAACAAAAATTCTTTGATCAAAGACAAAAATATTTTGATCAAAGACACAAATATTTTGATCAAAGACAAAGTTGCTATGATCAAAGAGAAAAGTGCTAAAATCAAAGGGAAATGCTAACTGCTTTGATCAAAAGCAAAATTGCTTTGATCAAAGACAAAGTTGCTATGATCAAAGAGAAAATTGCTAAGATCAAAGAGAAAAGTGCTATGATCAAAGAGAAAATTGCCAAAATCAAATGGAAAGGTTAATGGTTAGATCAAAAACAAAAATGGATCTGATCAAAGACAAAAATATTTTGATCAAAGACACAAATATTTTGATCCAAGACAAAGTTGCTATGATCAAAGAGAAAAGTGCTAAAATCAAAGGGAAATGCTAACTGCTTTGATCAAAAGCAAAATTGTTTTGATCAAAGACAAAGTTGCTATGATCAAAGAGAAAATTGCTATGATCAAAGAGAAAATTGCTAAGATCAAAGAGAAAAGTGCCAAATCAAATGGAAAGGTTAAATGGTTAGATCAAAAACAAAAATGGATCTGATCAAAGACAAAAATATTTTGATCAAAGACACAAATATTTTGATCAAAGACAAAGTTGCTATGATCAAAGAGAAAAGTGCTAAAATCAAAGGGAAATGCTAACTGCTTTGATCAAAAGCAAAATTGCCTTGATCAAAGACAAAGTTGCTATGATCAAAGAGAAAATTGCTAAGATCAAAGAGAAAAGTGCTATGATCAAAGAGAAAATTGCCAAAATCAAATGGAAAGGTTAAATGGTTAGATCAAAAACAAAATGGATCTGATCAAAGACAAAAATATTTTGATCAAGACACAAATATTTTGATCCAAGACAAAGTTGCTATGATCAAAGAGAAAAGTGCTAAAATCAAATGGAAAGGTTAAATGGTTAGATCAAAAACAAATATTCTTTGATCAAAAACAAAATTGTTTTGATCAAAGACAAAATTGCTATGATCAAGAGAAAAGTGCTCAAAACAAAGGGAACGGCAAACGGCTATGATGAAAAAAAACAATGGCTCTGATCAAACACAAAACTGTTTTGATCAAAGACAAAAATATTTGGATCAAAGACAAAATTGCAAAGATCAAAGAGAAAATTGCCAAAATCAAATGGATAGCTTAAATGGTTAGATCAAAAACAAATATTCTTTGATCAAAGACAAAATTGCTATGATCAAAGAGAAAATTGCTAAGATCAAAGAGAAAAGTGCTATGATCAAAGAGAAAATTGCCAAAATCAAATGGAAAGGTTAAATGGTTAGATCAAAAACAAAAATGGATCTGATCAAAGACAAAAATATTTTGATCAAAGACACAAATATTTTGATCCAAGACAAAGTTGCTATGATCAAAGAGAAAAGTGCTAAAATCAAATGGAAAGGTTAAATGGTTAGATCAAAAACAAATATTCTTTGATCAAAAACAAAATTGTTTTGATCAAAGACAAAATTGCTATGATCAAAGAGAAAAGTGCTCAAAACAAAGGGAACGGCAAACGGCTATGATGAAAAAAACAATGGCTCTGATCAAACACAAAACTGTTTTGATCAAAGACAAAAATATTTGGATCAAAGACAAAATTGCAAAGATCAAAGAGAAAATTACCAAAATCAAATGGATAGCTTAAATGGTTAGATCAAAAACAAATATTCTTTGATCAAAGACAAAATTGCTATGATCAAGAGAAAATTGCTAAGATCAAAGAGAAAAGTGCTATGATCAAAGAGAAGATTGCCAAAATCAAATGGATAGCTTAAATGGTTAGATCAAAACCAAAAATTCTTTGATCAAAAACAAAATTGTTTTGATCATAGACAAAAATATTTTGATCAAAGACAAAATTGCTATGATCAAAGAGAAAAGTGCTCAAAACAAAGGGAAAGGCTAACTGCTATGATCAAAAACAAAAATGGATCTGATCAAAGACAAAAATATTTTGATCAAAGACAAAAATATTTTGATCAAAGACAAAGTTGTTATGATCAAAGAGAAAATTGCTATGATCAAAGATAAAAGTGCTAAAATCAAAGGGAAATGCTAACTGCTTTGATAAAAAGCAAAATTGCTTTGATCAAAGACAAAATTGTTTTGATCAAAGACAAAATTGCTATGATCAAAGAGAAAATTGCTATGATCAAAGAGAAAAGTGCCAAAATCAAATGGAAAGGTTAAATGGTTAGATCAAAAACAAAAATTCTTTGATCAAAGACAAAATTGTTTTGATCAAAGACAAAGTTGATATGATCAAAGAGAAAATTGCTATGATCAAAGGGAAAAGTGCTAAAATCAAAGGGAAATGCTAACTGTTTTGATCAAAAGCAAAATTGCTTTGATCAAAGACAAAGTTGCTATGATCAAAGAGAAAATTGCTAAGATCAAAGAGAAAAGTGCTATGATCAAAGAGAAAATTGCCAAAATCAAATGGAAAGGTTAAATGGTTAGATCAAAAACAAAAATGGACCTGATCAAAGACAAAAATATTTTGATCAAAGACACAAATATTTTGATCAAAGACAAAGTTGCTATGATCAAAGAGAAAAGTGCTAAAATCAAAGGGAAATGCTAACTGCTTTGATCAAAAGCAAAATTGCTTTGATCAAAGACAAAGTTGCTATGATCAAAGAGAAAATTGCTAAGATCAAAGAGAAAAGTGCTATGATCAAAGAGAAAATTGCCAAAATCAAATGGAAAGGTTAAATGGTTAGATCAAAAACAAAAATGGATCTGATCAAAGACAAAAATATTTTGATCAAAGACACAAATATTTTGATCCAAGACAAAGTTGCTATGATCAAAGAGAAAAGTGCTAAAATCAAAGGGAAATGCTAACTGCTTTGATCAAAAGCAAAATTGTTTTGATCAAAGACAAAGTTGCTATGATCAAGAGAAAATTGCTATGATCAAGAGAGAAAATTGCTAAGATCAAAGAGAAAAGTGCCAAATCAAATGGAAAGGTTAAATGGTTAGATCAAAAACAAAAATGGATCTGATCAAAGACAAAAATATTTTGATCAAAGACACAAATATTTTGATCAAAGACAAAGTTGCTATGATCAAAGAGAAAAGTGCTAAAATCAAAGGGAAATGCTAACTGCTTTGATCAAAAGCAAAATTGCCTTGATCAAAGACAAAGTTGCTATGATCAAAGAGAAAATTGCTAAGATCAAAGAGAAAAGTGCTATGATCAAAGAGAAAATTGCCAAAATCAAATGGAAAGGTTAAATGGTTAGATCAAAAACAAAAATGGACCTGATCAAAGACAAAAATATTTTGATCAAAGACACAAATATTTTGATCAAAGACAAAGTTGCTATGATCAAAGAGAAAAGTGCTAAAATCAAAGGGAAATGCTAACTGCTTTGATCAAAAGCAAAATTGCTTTGATCAAAGACAAAGTTGCTATGATCAAAGAGAAAATTGCTAAGATCAAAGAGAAAAGTGCTATGATCAAAGAGAAAATTGCCAAAATCAAATGGAAAGGTTAAATGGTTAGATCAAAAACAAAAATGGATCTGATCAAAGACAAAAATATTTTGATCAAAGACACAAATATTTTGATCCAAGACAAAGTTGCTATGATCAAAGAGAAAAGTGCTAAAATCAAAGGGAAATGCTAACTGCTTTGATCAAAAGCAAAATTGTTTTGATCAAAGACAAAGTTGCTATGATCAAAGAGAAAATTGCTATGATCAAAGAGAAAATTGCTAAGATCAAAGAGAAAAGTGCCAAAATCAAATGGAAAGGTTAAATGGTTAGATCAAAAACAAAAATGGATCTGATCAAAGACAAAAATATTTTGATCAAAGACACAAATATTTTGATCAAAGACAAAGTTGCTATGATCAAAGAGAAAAGTGCTAAAATCAAAGGGAAATGCTAACTGCTTTGATCAAAAGCAAAATTGCCTTGATCAAAGACAAAGTTGCTATGATCAAAGAGAAAATTGCTAAGATCAAAGAGAAAAGTGCTATGATCAAAGAGAAAATTGCCAAAATCAAATGGAAAGGTTAAATGGTTAGATCAAAAACAAAATGGATCTGATCAAAGACAAAAATATTTTGATCAAAGACACAAATATTTTGATCCAAGACAAAGTTGCTATGATCAAAGAGAAAAGTGCTAAAATCAAATGGAAAGGTTAAATGGTTAGATCAAAAACAAATATTCTTTGATCAAAAACAAAATTGTTTTGATCAAAGACAAAATTGCTATGATCAAAGAGAAAAGTGCTCAAAACAAAGGGAACGGCAAACGGCTATGATGAAAAAAAACAATGGCTCTGATCAAACACAAAACTGTTTTGATCAAAGACAAAAATATTTGGATCAAAGACAAAATTGCAAAGATCAAAGAGAAAATTGCCAAAATCAAATGGATAGCTTAAATGGTTAGATCAAAAACAAATATTCTTTGATCAAAGACAAAATTGCTATGATCAAAGAGAAAATTGCTAAGATCAAAGAGAAAAGTGCTATGATCAAAGAGAAGATTGCCAAAATCAAATGGATAGCTTAAATGGTTAGATCAAAACCAAAAATTCTTTGATCAAAAACAAAATTGTTTTGATCATAGACAAAAATATTTTGATCAAAGACAAAATTGCTATGATCAAAGAGAAAAGTGCTCAAAACAAAGGGAAAGGCTAACTGCTATGATCAAAAACAAAAATGGATCTGATCAAAGACAAAAATATTTTGATCAAAGACAAAAATATTTTGATCAAAGACAAAGTTGTTATGATCAAAGAGAAAATTGCTATGATCAAAGATAAAAGTGCTAAAATCAAAGGGAAATGCTAACTGCTTTGATAAAAAGCAAAATTGCTTTGATCAAAGACAAAATTGTTTTGATCAAAGACAAAATTGCTATGATCAAAGAGAAAATTGCTATGATCAAAGAGAAAAGTGCCAAAATCAAATGGAAAGGTTAAATGGTTAGATCAAAAACAAAAATTCTTTGATCAAAGACAAAATTGTTTGATCAAAGACAAAGTTGATATGATCAAAGAGAAAATTGCTATGATCAAAGGGAAAAGTGCTAAAATCAAAGGGAAATGCTAACTGCTTTGATCAAAAGCAAAATTGCTTTGATCAAAGACAAAGTTGCTATGATCAAAGAGAAAATTGCTAAGATCAAAGAGAAAAGTGCTATGATCAAAGAGAAAATTGCCAAAATCAAATGGAAAGGTTAAATGGTTAGATCAAAAAACAAAAATGGACCTGATCAAAGACAAAAATATTTTGGATCAAAGACACAAATATTTTGATCAAAGACAAAGTTGCTATGATCAAAGAGAAAAGTGCTAAAATCAAGGGAAATGCTAACTGCTTGATCAAAAGCAAAATTGCTTTGATCAAAGACAAAGTTGCTATGATCAAAGAGAAATTGTATGATCAAAGAGAAAAGTGCTAAAATCAAGGGAAAGGCTAACTGCTTTGATCAAAAAACAAATTGCTTTGATCAAAGACAAAATTGCTATGATGAAAGAGAAAATTGCTAAGATCAAAGAGAAAAGTGCTATGATCAAAGAGAAAATTGCCAAATCAAATGGAAAGGTTAAATGGTTAGATCAAAACAAATATTCTTTGATCAAAAACAAAATTGTTTTGATCAAAGACAAAATTGCTATGATCAAAGAGAAGAAAAGTGCTCAAAACAAAGGGAACGGCAAAACTGCTATGATGAAAAAAAAACAATGCATCTGATCAAACACAAAACTGTTTTGATCAAAGACAAAAATATTTTGATCAAAGACAAAATTGCTAAGATCAAAGAGAAAATTGCAAAAATCAAATGGATAGCTTAAATGGTTAGATCAAAAACAAATTTCTTTGATCAAAACAAAATTGTTTTGATCAAAGACAAAAATATTTTGATCAAAGACAAAGTTGCTTTGATCAAAGACAAGGTTGCTATGATCAAAGAGAAAATTGCTAAGATCAAAGAGAAAAGTGCTATGATCAAAGAGAAAATTGCCAAAATCAAATGGAAAGGTTAAATGGTTAGATCAAACACAAAAATTCTTTGATCAAAACAAAATTGTTTTGATCAAAGACAAAATTGCTATGGATCAAAGAGAAAAGTGCTCAAACAAAGGGAAAGGCTAACTGCTATGATCCAAAACAAAAATGGATCTGATCAAACACAAAAATGTTTTGATCAAAGACAAAAATATTTTGATCAAAGACAAAGTTGCTATGATCAAAGAGAAAATTGCTAAGATCAAAGAGAAAAGTGCCAAAATCAAATGGAAAGGTTAAATGGTTAGATCAAAAACAAAAATGGATCTGATCAAAGACTAAAATATTTTGATCAAAGACACAAATATTTTGATCAAAGACAAAGTTGCTATGATCAAAGAGAAAAGTGCTAAAATCAAAGGGAAAAGCTAACTGCTTTCATCAAAATCAAAATTGATTTGATCAAAGACAAGGTTGCTATGATCAAAGAGAAAATTGCTAAGATCAAAGAGAAAAGTGCTTTGATCAAAGAGAAAATTGCCAAAATCAAATGGAAAGGTTAAATGGTTTGAGATCAAAACAAAAATCTTTGATCAAAAACAAAATTGTTCTGATCAAAGACAAAATTGCTATGACAAAGAGAAAAGTGCTCAAACAAAGAGAAAGGCTAACTGCTAGATCCAAAACAAAAATGGATCTGATCAAACAAAAATGTTTTGATCAAAGACAAAAATTTTGATCAAAGACAAAGTTGCTATGATCAAAGAGAAATTGCTATGATCAAAGAGAAAAGTCTAAAATCAAAGGGAAATTCTAACTGCTTTGATCAAAACAAAATTGCTTTGATCAAAGACAAAGTTGCTATGATCAAAGAGAAAATTGCTAAGATCAAGAGAAAAGTGCTATGATCAAAGAGAAAATTGCCAAAATCAAATGGAAAGGTTAAATGGTTAGATCAAAAACAAAAATGGATCTGATCAAAGACAAAAATATTTTGATCAAAGACACAAATATTTTGATCAAAGACAAAGTTGCTATGATCAAAGAGAAAAGTGCTAAAATCAAAGGGAAATGCTAACTGCTTTGATCAAAAGCAAAATTGCTTTGATCAAAGACAAAGTTGCTATGATCAAAGAGAAAATTGCTAAGATCAAAGAGAAAAGTGCTATAGATCAAAGAGAAAATTGCCAAATCAAATGGAAAGGTTAAATGGTTAGATCAAAAACAAAAATGGATCTGATCAAAGACAAAAATATTTGATCAAAGACACAAATATTTTGATCAAAGACAAAGTTGCTATGATCAAAGAGAAAAGTGCTAAAATCAAAGGGAAATGCTAACTGCTTTGATCAAAAGCAAAATTGTTTTGATCAAAGACAAAGTTGCTATGATCAAAGAGAAAATTGCTATGATCAAAGAGAAATTGCTATGATCAAAGGAAAAGTGCCAAAATCAAATGGAAAGGTTAAATGGTTAGATCAAAAACAAAATGGATCTGATCAA
>NW_019369806.1:0-17137 GCF_002775205.1 Xiphophorus maculatus | reverse complement strand
TATCAAATTGGTGACTGTATGAGCTTGCTGAAGGGGGGTTAGCAGGGGTCAAAGTTCACCTACTCGCCATGAAACACGAAACTCTTATATTTTCTATACAAAAACACAGAGAGGGACCAACTTTCATTGATTGATCGACATCGGGTGTCCTAAAATACCCTGTGGTGAAATTATTTTTTAAGTAGGCCACGCCCCCTGAGAACAGGAAGTGTCATGTTTTACTGTGAACGGTCGCTATCTTAGCCCTTTGACCTAATCAACATGAAACTGTGTCCAGAGACAGAAAACATGTTGGTGTGTTGTGGATTCCAACCCCGACTGGCTGCGATGTAGCAGGTGGGCGTGGCGGCATTGCGAACGCCGTCGAATTTCGTTTGGCTCTGAATTCCACATTTCGGGGTGAGCTGCTCCAAACTCACTAGGATGGATCCTTATTGACCCGCCAACAGGAATTCATAACAAACTTTGGTGGGCGTGGCCTAATTTCTCTATATCGCCCCCTAGAATATTTCAAAAATCAGCCCCAAGCGATGCTTTAGCTTAGAATTACGAAACTTGGTACACATGTGTATCTTGTCAGGACGTACAAAAAAGTCTCTTGGAGCCATGCTCTAAACCCAACAGGAAGTCGGCCATTTTAGTTTGAAGTTCATTTGACCTCGATTTTGACGTTTACAGCCTTCGTATTTGATCAACTCCTCCTAGGGATTTCGATTGATCGACTTCAAACTTGGTCAGTCTGATCATAAGGCATGTCTGATTTAAAGTTATCAAATTGGTGAGTTTTGGAGCATGTTGAAGGGGGGTTAGCAAGGCTCAAAGTTCCCCTGTGATCGACTGTGTAATACAAAGGGCTTTGTCATGTGTAGGGCAATGCTGCCCTCTGGTGTCGAAATACTGAAATAATGAAACTATTTCAGTAATTTCAGTAATTCGACACCAGAGGGCAGCATGCCCTACGGAATGACAGAGTTCATTCCGTAGACAGAAGACATGTTGGTGTGTTGTGGATTCATTAGAGAATCAAGGTTCTCTAATCAAGAGAACCTTGATTAGGCTCTCTTGACCTAATCAAGGTGATTCTGTGTTGGATGACAGATAGGAAGTTGATCTCGCTTGCTTTAAAGTGCCAAGAATTTTCAATGGCGGCAACGCCGTTCGTATACGTTGCCTCTACATTCCACATATTTTAACCGAGCTGCATCAAACTTGGCCTGAGTGATCCTGGAGGCTTGCCCGTCAATCCTACGTCATCACATTATGACGTCATCTAAGCCCCGCCCCCTCGGAACCGGAAGTGCCGTTTTTTTCCTTGGAAAGCTCTGTTTTATGCTCTCTTGACCTAATCAAGTTGATTCTGTGTTGGATGACAGATAGGAAGTTGATCTCGCTTGCTTTAAGTGCCAAGAGTTTTTCAATGGCGGCAACGCCGTTCGTATACGTTTGCCTCTACATTCCACATATTTTGACCGAGCTGCATCAAACTTGGCCTGAGTGATCCTGGAGGCTTGCCCGTCAATCCTACGTCATCACATTATGACGTCATCTAAGCCCCGCCCCCTCGGAACCGGAAGTGCCGTTTTTTTCCTTGGAAAGCTCCGTTTATGGCTCTCTTGACCTAATCAAGATGATTCGGATGATAAGCTCTGTCAATGCTCGCTGCTAGCTGAACCGTGTGGGCGTGGCCAAATGGCGAATATCAGTCCCTCGCCATATGCATACGTTTGGCTCTTATTCACGCATAGATCATCCGATTGACGCCAAACTGGATATGTATGACCTTTGTTCACCTCTAAAGAGCCCAACGAGGTTGAGATGTAATTTGGCTCCACTGCGCCCCCTAAGTTAATACATCGGCCGTATGTCCTCGACGCATCGACCGATCTGCACCAGATATTTCGACAGTCGTCGGGGAGCGCCGCCGAACGCATTCACGCGTGTCGCCCGGTGGACGGGCGGGGAAAATGCACGACAGCTTCTGCGGCGGCTGGCGGTGCTGGAAACTGCGGCGGAGCTTCTGCGGTGGGGAGCGGGCTGCGGCTCTGGAAAACGTGCGAGAGCTTCTGCGGTGGCCGGAACCCCCGCGGTGGCCAATAGGCCGGAGCGGCGCTTGCTGCGAGGGCCGCTCGAGGCTGCTTGCAGCTTTAATTATTCTTACGATTCTGCCCCCCTCTTCGTGTGCCTTTTTGGGGGCTTTATCATATTCAAAAACTCACCAAACTTGGCGGAAGCGACTAGGCGGTTTAAAAATGTTGAATTTTAAGGTCGCCGCAAAAATCGCAAAAAAAATTGCTCAACGGCAGCAACTAGCAATTTTCAAAAGACCCATTGCTATTCACTTACTTCATCGTAGAGACTTGAAATTCGGTACAGTTGTAGAGCTCACTAAGACGCTCAGAATTTACAAGTAATGTCATAGTGCAAGTATCGCAGGAAGTCGGCCATGTTGGATTGAAGGTCCATTTCGGACCCTGATTTGGCCGTTTACAGCCTTCGTATTTGATCGAACTCCTCCTAGGGATTTCGATTGATCGGCTTCAAACTCGGTCAGTCTGATCATAAGGCATGTCTGATTTAAAGTTATCAATTGGTGAGTTTTGGAGCATGTTGAAGGGGGGTTACCAGGGGTCAAAGTTCACCTACACGCCATGAAACAAAAACCTCTTATATTTCCTATAAAAAAACACATAGAGGGACCAAACTTTCAGTGATTGATCGTCATCGGGTGTCCTATAATACCCTGCAGTGAAATTTTTTTTTACGTAGGCCACGCCCCCTGAGAGCAGGAAGTGTAATGTTTTACTGTGAACGGTCGCTATCTTAGCCCTTTGACCTAATCAACATGAAACTGTGTCCAGAGACAGAAGACATGTTGGTGTGTTGTGGATTCCAACCCCGACCGGCTGCGATGAAGCAGGTGGGCGTGGCGGCGTTGCGAACGCCATCGAATTTCGTTTGGCTCTGAATTCCACAGTTTCGGGGTGAGCTGCTCCAAACTCACTAGGATGGATCCTTATCCATCCCCGAACAGGAATCCATAGCGAAATTTGGTGGGCGTGGCCTAATTTCTCTACATCTCCCCCTGGAATATTTTAAAAAATCAGCCCCAAGCCATGCTTTATCCTAGAATTACGAAACTTGGTACACATGTGTATCTTGTCAGGACGTACAAAAAAGTCTCTTGGAGCCATGCTCTAAACCCAACAGGAAGTCGGCCATTTTGGATTGAAGGTCCATTTTGGGCCCTATTGTGGCCATTTACAGCCTTTGCATTTGATCGAACTCCTCCTAGGGATTTCGATTGATCGGCTTCAAACTCGGTCAGTCTGATCATAAGGCATGTCCAATTCAAAGTTATCAAAACGGTGACATTTGAACAGGTGGAAGGGGAGTTAGCAAGGCTCAAAGTTCCCCTGTGATCGACTGTGTAATACAAAGGGGATCCTTTGTCAAGTGAGGGGCAATGCTGCCCTCTGGTGTCGAATTACTGAAATAATGAAACTATTTCAGTAATTTCAGTAATTCGACACCAGAGGGCAGCATAGCCCTACGGAATGACAGTTCAATGTTGAATTAAACAGGAAAAAATTAAATAATTTGTAATTCTAACACAAAAACTGACAGAGACACCAAAGTTTGAGTTATTGATCATTATCTTGTGTCCAATAATATCCAATGGTTAAATGATGACATCACTTAGGCCACGCCCCCTGACAACAGGAAGTCTCGTATTTTACTGTGAACGGTCGATAGCTTCTGCACCAAACTTTGCACGAGTGACCCTGGTGGGATCCCTGACGACCCTGTGTCATCATAGTATGACGTCATCTAAGCCCCGCCCCCTCAGAACAGGAAGTGTCTTTTTTTTCCTTGGAAAGCTCCGTTTATGGCTCTCTTGACCTAATCAAGGTAATTCGGATGATGAGCTCTGTCAATGCTCGCTTCTGGCTGAACCGTGTGGGCGTGGCCAAACGGCGAATATCAGTCCCTCGCCATATGCATACGTTTGGCTCTAATTCACACATGGATCATCCGATTGGCGCCAAACTGGATATGTATGACCTTTGTTCTGCTCTAAAGAGCCCGACGAGGTTGAAATGTAATTTGACTCCACTGCGCCCCCTAAGTTAATACATCGGCCGTATCTCCTCGACGCATCGACCGATCTGCACCAGATTTTTCCACAGTCGTCGGGGAGCGCCGCCGAACGCATTCACGCATGTCGCCCGGTGGACGGGCGGGGAAAATGCGCGACAGCTCCTGCGGCGGCTAGCGGGCGGCGGTGCTGGAAACTGCGGCAGAGCTTCCGCGGTGGGGAGCTGGCTGCGGCTCTGGAAAACGCGCGAGAGCTTCTGCGGTGGCCGGAACCCCCGCGGTGGCCAATAGGCCGGAGCGGCGCTTGCTGCGAGGGCCGCCCGAGGCTGCTTGCAGCTTTAATTATTATTATTATTCTTACCCCCTCTTCGTGCGCCTTTTTGGGGGCTTTATCATATTCAAAAACTCACCAAACTTGGCGGAAGCGACTAGGCGGTTTAAAAATTTTGAATTTTAAGGTCGCCGCAAAAATCGCAAAAAAAATTGCTCAACGGCGGCAACTAGCAATTTTCAAAAGACCCATTGCTATTCACTTACTTCATCGTAGAGACTTGAAATTCGGTACAGTTGTAGAGCTCACTAAGACGCTCAGAATTTACAAGTAATGTCATAGTGCAAGTATCGCAGGAAGTCGGCCATGTTGGATTGAAGGTCCATTTCGGACCCTGATTTGGCCGTTTACAGCCTTCGTATTTGATCGAACTCCTCCTAGGGATTTCGATTGATCGGCTTCAAACTCGGTCAGTCTGATCATAAGGCATGTCTGATTTAAAGTTATCAAATTGGTGAGTTTTGGAGCATGTTGAAGGGGGGTTACCAGGGGTCAAAGTTCACCTACACGCCATGAAACAAAAACCTCTTATATTTCCTATACAAAAACACATAGAGGGACCAAACTTTCAGGGATTGATCGTCATCGGGTGTCCTATAATACGCTGCAGTGAAAATTTTTTTTTACGTAGGCCACGCCCCCTGAGAGCAGGAAGTGTAATGTTTTACTGTGAACGGTCGCTATCTTAGCCCTTTGACCTAATCAACATGAAACTGTGTCCAGAGACAGAAGACATGTTGGTGTGTTGTGGATTCCAACCCCGACCGGCTGCGATGAAGCAGGTGGGCGTGGCGGCGTTGCGAACGCCATCGAATTTCGTTTGGCTCTGAATTCCACAGTTTCGGGGTGAGCTGCTCCAAACTCACTAGGATGGATCCTTATCCATCCCCGAACAGGAATCCATAGCGATATTTGGTGGGCGTGGCCTAATTTTTCTATAGCGACCCCTGGAGTATTTTAAATGAACAGCCCCAAGCCATGCTTAAACCTAGAATTACGAAACTTGGTACACATGTGTATCTTGTCGGGACGTACAAAAAAGTCTCTTAGAGCCATGCTCTAAACCCAACAGGAAGTCGGCCATTTTAGATTGAAGTTCATTTGACCTCGATTTTGACGTTTACAGCCTTTGCATTTGATCGAACTCCTCCTAGGGTTTTCGATTGATCGGCTTCAAACTCGGTCAGTCTGATCATAAGGCATGTCTGATTTAAAGTTATCAAATTGGTGACTGTATGAGCTTGCTGAAGGGGGGTTACCAGGGGTCAAAGTTCACCTACTCGCCATGAAACACGAAACTCATATATCCTGCACAGAAACTCACAGAGATACCAAACTTTAAATTATTGATCGTCATTAGGTGTCCAAAAATACCCTGTGGTCAAATGATGACATCACTTAGGCCACGCCCCCTGAGAACAGGAAGTGTCATGTTTTACTGTGAACGGTCGCTATCTTAGCCCTTTGACATAATCAATATTAAACTGTGTCCAGACACAGAAGACATGTTGGTGTGTTGTGGATTCAAGCCCTGACTGGCTGCGATGAAGGAGCTGGCTGTGGCGGCGTGGCGAAGTGACCTGTAACGCCGATGCCATACGTTTGCTCCTAGATTCCACATATTTCGACCGAGCTGCACCAAACTTTGCCTGACTCATCCTGGTGTGATGCCTGACAATGCTATGTCATCATATTATGACGTCATCTAAGCCCCGCCCCCTCAGAATGAATTAGAGAGATCTTCTGTGTAATTACATAATAAACAGTCCATGTTCGTTGTTTGTAGGGCAATGCTGCCCTCTGCTGCCCACTGAAATAGTTTCATTATTTCAGTAATTCAACACCAGAGGGCAGCATTGCCCTACGGAATGACAGTTCAATGTTGAATTAAAGAGGAAAAAATTAAATAATTTGTAATTCTAACACAAAAACTCACAGAGACACCAAAGTTTGAGTTATTGATCATTATCTTGTGTCCAATAATATCCAATGGTCAAATGATGACATCACGTAGGCCACGCCCTCTGACAACAGGAAGTCTTGTATTTTACTGTGAACGGTCGATAACTTCTGCACCAAACTTTGCACGAGTGACCCTGGTGGGATCCTTGATGACCCTATGTCATCATATTATGCCGTCATCTAAGCCCCGCCCCCTCAGAACAGGAAGTGCCGTTTTTTTACTTGGAAAGCTCCGTTTATGGCTCTCTTGACCTAATCAAGATGATTCGGATGATAAACTCTGTCAATGCTCGCTGCTGGCTGAACCGTGTGGGCGTGGCCAAATGGCGAATATCAGTCCCTCGCCATATACATACGTTTGGCTCTTATTCAGGCATAGATCATCCGATTGGCACCAAACTGGATCTGTATGACCTTTGTTCACCTCTAAAGAGCCCAACGGGTTTGAGATGTAATTAACTCCACTGCGCCCCCTAAGTTAATACATGGGTTGTATCTCCTCGACGCATCGACCGATCTGCGCCAGATTTTTTGACAGTCGTCGGGGAGCGCTGCCGAACGCATTCACGCGTGTCGCCTGGTGGACGGGCGGGGAAAATGCGCGACAGCTTCTGCGGTGGCTGGCGGGCGGCGGTGCTGAAAACTGCGGCGGAGCTTCTGCGGTCGGGAGTTGGCTGCGGCTCTGGAAATTGTGCGAGACCTTCTGCAGTGGCTGGAACCCCCGCGGTGGCCAATAGGCCGGAGCGGCGCTTGCTGCGAGGGCCGCCCGAGGCTGCTTGCAGCTTTAATTCTTCTTACGATTCTGCCCCCCTCTTCGTGCGCCTTTTTGGGGGCTTTATCATATTCAAAAACTCACCAAACTTGGCGGAAGCGACTAGGCGGTTTAAAAATTTTGAATTTTAAGGTCGCCGCAAAAATCGCAAAAAAAATTGCTCAACGGCAGCAACTAGCAATTTTCAACAGACCCATTGCTATTCACTTACTTCATCGTAGTGACTTGAAATTCGGTACAGTTGTAGAGCTCACTAAGACGCTCAGAATTTACAAGTAATGTCATAGTGCAACTATCACAGTAAGTCGGCCATTTTGTATTGAAGGTCCATTTTTTACCTCGATTTTGCCATTTACAGCCTTCGTATTTGATCGAACTCCTCCTAGGGATTTCGATTGATCGGCTTCAAACTCGGTCAGTCTGATCATAAGGCATGTCTGTTTAAAGTTATCAAATTGGTGAGTTTTGGAGCATGTTGAAGGGAGGTTACCAGGGGTCAAAGTTCACCTACACGCCATGAAACAAAACCTCTTATATTTCCTATACAAAAACACATAGAGGGACCAAACTTTCAGTGATTGATCGGCATCGGGTGTCCTATAATACCCTGCAGTGAAATTTTTTTTTTACGTAGGCCACGCCCCCTGAGAGCAGGAAGTGTAATGTTTTACTGTGAACGGTCGCTATCTTAGCCCTTTGACCTAATCAACATGAAACTGTGTCCAGAGACAGAAGACACGTTGGTGTGTTGTGGATTCCAACCCCGACCGGCTGCGATGAAGCAGGTGGGCGTGGCGGCGTTGCGAACGCCATCGAATTTCGTTTGGCTCTGAATTCCACAGTTTCGGGGTGAGCTGCTCCAAACTCACTAGGATGGATCCTTATCCATCCCCGAACAGGAATCCATAGCGATATTTGGTGGGCGTGGCCTAATTTTTCTATAGCGACCCCTAGAGTATTTTAAATGAACAGCCCCAAGCCATGCTTAAACCTAGAATTACGAAACTTGGTACACATGTGTATCTTGTCGGGACGTACAAAAAAGTCTCTTAGAGCCATGCTCTAAACCCAACAGGAAGTCGGCCATTTTAGATTGAAGTTCATTTGACCTCGATTTTGACGTTTACAGCCTTTGCATTTGATCGAACTCCTCCTAGGGTTTTCAATTGATCGGCTTCAAACTCGGTCAGTCTGATCATAAGGCATGTCTGATTTAAAGTTATCAAATTGGTGACTGTGTGAGCTTGCTGAAGGGGGGTTACCAGGGGTCAAATTTCACCTACTCGCCATGAAACACGAAACTCTTATATATCCTGCACAGAAACTCACAGAGATACCAAACTTTAAATTATTGATCATCATTAGGTGTCCAAAAATACCCTGTGGTCAAATGATGACATCACTTAGGCCACGCCCCCTGAGAACAGGAAGTGTCATGTTTTACTGTGAACGGTCGCTATCTTAGCCCTTTGACATAATCAATATTAAACTGTGTCCAGAGACAGAAGACATGTTGGTGTGTGGTGGATTCAAGCCCTGACCGGCTGCGATGAAGCAACTGGCTGTGGCGGCGTGGCGAAGTGACCTGTAACGCCGATGCCATACGTTTGCTTCTAGATTCCACATGTTTCGACCGAGCTGCACCAAACTTGGCCTGACTCATCCTGGTGTGATGACTGACAATGCTATGTCATCATATTATGACGTCATCTAAGCCCCGCCCCTCAGAATGAATTAGAGAGATCTTCTGTGTAATTACATAATAAACAGTCCATGTTCTTTGTTTGTAGGGCAATGCTGCCCTCTGCTGCCCACTGAAATAGTTTCATTATTTCAGTAATTCGACACCAGAGGGCAGCATTGCCCTATGGAATGACAGTTCAATGTTGAATTAAAGAGGAAAAAATTAAATAATTTGTAATTCCTAAACTCAAAAACTGACAGAGACACCAAACCTGCAGTTATTGATCATTATCTTGTGTCCAATAATATCCAATGGTTAAATGATGACATCACTTAGGCCCCGCCCCCTCGGAACAGGAAGTGCTATTTTTTTACTTGGAAAGCTCTGTTTATGGCTCTCTTGACCTAATCAAGATGATTCGGATGATAAACTCTGTCAATGCTCGCTGCTGGCTGAACCGTGTGGGCGTGGCCAAATGGCGAATATCAGTCCCTCGCCATATACATACGTTTGGCTCTTATTCAGGCATAGATCATCCGATTGGCGCCAAACTGGATATGTATGACCTTTGTTCACCTCTAAAGAGCCCGACGGGTTTGAAATGTAATTTGGCTCCACTGCGCCCCCTAAGTTAATACATGGGCCGTATCTCCTCGACGCATCGACCGATCTGCGCCAGATTTTTCGACAGTCGTCGGGCAGCGCCGCCGAACGCATTCACGCGTATCGCCCGGTGGACGGGCGGGGAAAATGCGCGACAGCTTCTGCGGCGGCTGGCGGGCGGCGGTGCTGGAAACTGAGGCGGAGCTTCCGCGGTGGGGAGCGGGCTGCGGCTCTGGAAAATGCGCGAGAGCTTCTGCGATGGCCGGAACCCCCGCGGTGGCCAATAGGCCGGAGCGGCGCTTGCTGCGAGGGCCGCCCGAGGCTGCTTGCAGCTTTAATTATTAGGCCCGAGCAGCAAAGCGCTGCGAAGGCCTATTGTATCTGTACTGTTTATTATTAGGCCCGAGCAGCAAAGCGCTGCGAAGGCCTATTGTATCTGTACTGTTTATTATTAGGCCCGAGCAGCAAAGCGCTGCGAAGGCCTATTGTTTCTGTACTGTTTCTTATTAGGCCCGAGCAGCAAAGCGCTGCGAAGGCCTATTGTATTGTATCTGTACTGTTTTATTATTATTCTTCCACCCATTTCGTGGGCCCATTTGGGGGCTTTATCATATTCAAAAACTCACCAAACTTGGCGGAAGCGACTAGGCGGTTTAAAAATTTTGAATTTTAAGGTCGCCGCAAAAATCGCAAAAAAAATTGCTCAACGGCGGCAACTAGCAATTTTCAAAAGACCCATTGCTATTCACTTACTTCATCGTAGAGACTTGAAATTCGGTACAGTTGTAGAGCTCACTAAGACGCTCAGAATTTACAAGTAATGTCATAGTGCAAGTATCGCAGGAAGTCGGCCATTTTGTATTGAAGGTCCATTTTGGACCTCGATTTTGACGTTTACAGCCTTCGTATTTGATCGAACTCCTCCTAGGGATTTCGATTGATCGGCTTCAAACTCGGTCAGTCTGATCATAAGGCATGTTTGATTTAAAGTTATCAAATTGGTGAGTTTTGGAGCATGTTGAAGGGGGGTTAGCAGGGGTCAAAGTTCACCTACACGCCATGAAACAAAAACCTCTTATATTTCCTATACCAAAACACATAGAGGGACCAAACTTTCAGTGATTGATCGTCATCAGGTGTCCTAAAATACCCTGCAGTGAAATTTTTTTTTATGTAGGCCACGCCCCCTGAGAGCAGGAAGTGTAATGTTTTACTGTGAACGGTCGCTATCTTAGCCCTTTGACCTAATCAACATGAAACTGTGTCCAGAGACAGAAGACATGTTGGTGTGTTGTGGATTCCAACCCGACCGGCTGCGATGAAGCAGGTGGGCGTGGCGGCGTTGCGAACGCCGTCGAATTTCGTTTGGCTCTGAATTCCACAGTTTCGGGGTGAGCTGCTCCAACTCACTAGGATGGATCCTTATCCATCCCCGAACAGGAATCCATAGCGATATTTGGTGGGCGTGGCCTAATTTTTCTATAGCGACCCTAGAGTATTTTAAATGAACAGCCCCAAGCCATGCTTAAACCTAGAATTACGAAACTTGGTACACATGTGTATCTTGTCGGGACGTACAAAAACGTCTCTTAGAGCCATGCTCTAAACCCAACAGGAAGTCGGCCATTTTAGATTGAAGTTCATTTGACCTCGATTTTGACGTTTACAGCCTTTGCATTTGATCGAACTCCTCCTAGGGTTTTCGATTGATCGGCTTCAAACTCGGTCAGTCTGATCATAAGGCATGTCTGATTTAAAGTTATCAAATTGGTGACTGTATGAGCTTGCTGAAGGGGGGTTACCAGGGGTCAAAGTTCACCTACTCGCCATGAAACACGAAACTCTTATATTTCCTATATAAAAACACATAGAGGGACCAAACGTTCAGTTATTGATCATCAATAGGTGTCCTAAAATACCCTGTGGTGAAATTATGACATCGCTTAGGCCACGCCCCCTGAGAACAGGAAGTGTCATGTTTTACTGTGAACGGTCGCTATCTTAGCCCTTTGACCTAATCAACATGAAACTGTGTCCAGAGACAGAAGACATGTTGGTGTGTTGTGGATCCAAGCCTTGACCAGCTGCGATGAAGCAGCTGGGTGTGGCGGCGTGGCGAAGTGACCTGTAACGCCGATGCCATACGTTTGCTTCTAGATTCCACATGTTTCGACCGAGCTGCACCAAACTTGGCCTGACTCATCCTGGTGTGATGCCTGACAATGCTATGTCATCATATTATGACGTCATCTAAGCCCCGCCCCTCAGAATGAATTAGAGAGATCTTCTGTGTAATTACATAATAAACAGTCCATGTTCGTTGTTTGTAGGGCAATGCTGCCCTCTGCTGCCCACTGAAATAGTTTCATTATTTCAGTAATTCGACACCAGAGGGCAGCATTGCCCTACGGAATGACAGTTCAATGTTGAATTAAAGAGGAAAAAATTAAATAATTTGTAATTCTAACACAAAAACTGACAGAGACACCAAACTTTCAGTTATTGATCATTATCTTGTGTCCAATAATATCCAATGGTTAAATGATGACATCACGTAGGCCACGCCCCCTGACAACAGGAAGTCTTGTATTTTACTGTGAACGGTCGATAGCTTCTGCACCAAACTTTGCACGAGTGACCCTGGTGGGATCCCTGACGACCCTGTGTCATCATATTATGACGTCATCTAAGCCCCGCCCCCTCAGAACAGGAAGTGTCTTTTTTTCCTTGGAAAGCTCCATTTATGGCTCTCTTGACCTAATCAAGGTAATTCAGATGATGAGCTCTGTCAATGCTCGCTTCTGGCTGAACCGTGTGGGCGTGGCCAAATGGCGAATATCAGTCCCTCGCCATATGCATACGTTTGGCTCTTATTCACGCATGGATCATCCGATTGGCGCCAAACTGGATATGTATGACCTTTGTTCACCTCTAAAGAGCCCGACGGATTTGAGATGTAATTTGACTCCACTGCGCCCCCTAAGTTGATACATCGGCCGTATCTCCTCGACGCATCGACCGATCTGCGCCAGATTTTTCGACAGTCGTCGGGGAGCGCCGCCGAACGCATTCACGCGTGTCGCCCGGTGGACGGGCGGGGAAAACGCGCGACAGCTCCTGCGGCGGCTGGCGTGCGGCGGTGCTGGAAACTGCGGCGGAGCTTCCGCGGTGGGGAGCGGGCTGCGGCTCTGGAAACCGGCGAGAGCTTCTGCGGTGGCCGGAACCCCGCGGTGGCCAATAGGCCGGAGCGGCGCTTGCTGCGAGGGCCGCCCGAGGCTGCTTGCAGCTTTAATTATTAGGCCCGAGCAGCAAAGCGCTGCGAAGGCCTATTGTATCTGTACTGTTTATTATTAGGCCCGAGCAGCAAAGCGCTGCGAAGGCCTATTGTATCTGTACTGTTTATTAGGCCCGAGCAGCAAAGCGCTGCGAAGGCCTATTGTTTCTGTACTGTTTCTTATTATTATTACGATTCTGCCCCCCTAAAGAGGAGCCTTTTGGGGGCTTTATCATATTCAAAAACTCACCAAACTTGGCGGTGGCGACTAGAAAATTTAAAAATTTTGAATTTTAAGGTTGTCGCAAAAATCGCAAAAAAAATTGCTGAACGCAGCAACTAGCAATTTTCTGTTGACACAATGGTATGAACGTACTTCATCGTAGAGACATGAAATTTGGTACACTTGTAGAGCTCACCAAAAGACTCAGAACTTACATTTAATGTTATAAGCCAACTATCACAGGAAGTCGGCCATTTTGTATTGAACGTCCATTTTTTACCTCGATTTTGACGTTTACAGCCTTCGTATTTGATCGAACTCCTCCTAGGGATTTCGATTGATCGACTTCAAACTTGGTCAGTCTGATCATAAGGCATGTTTGATTTAAAGTTATCAAATTGGTGAGTTTTGGAGCATGTTGAAGGGGGGTGAGCTGTGGTCAAAGTTCAACCTACTCGCCATGAAACACGAAACTCTTATATTTCCTATACAAAAGCACATAGAGGGACCAAACTTTCAGTGATTGATCGACATCAGGTGGCTTACAATACCATATGGTCAAATGATGACATCACTTAGGCCACGCCCCCTGAGAACAGGAAGTGTCATGTTTTACTGTGAACGGTCGCTCTCTTAGCCCTTTGACCTAATCAACATGAAACTGTGTCCAGACACAGAAGACATGTTGGTTGGTTGAGGATTCCAACCCCGACCGGCTTTGAGATAGCAGCTGGGCGTGGCGGCGTGGCGAAGTGACCTGTAACGCCGATGCCATACGTTTGCTTCTAGATTCCACATGTTTCGACCGAGCTGCATCAAACTTGGCCTGAGTGATCCTGGAGGCTTGCCCGTCAATCCTAAGTCATCACATTATGACGTCATCTAAGCCCCGCCCCCTGGGAACCGGAAGTGCCGTTTTTTTCCTTGGAAAGCTCTGTTTATGGCTCTCTTGACCTAATCAAGTTGATTCTGTGTTGGATGACAGATAGGAAGTTGATCTCGCTTGCTTTAAAGTGCCAAGAGTTTTCAATGGCGGCAACGCCGTTCGTATACGTTTGCCTCTACATTCCACATATTTTGACCGAGCTGCATCAAACTTGGCCTGAGTTGATCCTGGAGGCTTGCCCGTCAATCCTACGTCATCACATTATGACGTCATCTAAGCCCGCCCCCTCGGAACCGGAAGTGCCGTTTTTTTCCTTGGAAAGCTCTGTTTATGGCTCTCTTGACCTAATCAAGGTGATTCTGTGTTGGATGACAGATAGGAAGTTGGTCTCGCTTGCTTTAAAGTGCCAAGGTTTTTCAATGGCGGGCAACGCCGTTCGTATACGTTTGCCTCTACATTCCACATATTTTGACCGAGCTGCATCAAACTTTGCCTGAGTAATCCTGGTGGTATGCCCGTCGATCCTACGTCATCACATTATGACGTCATCTAAGCCCCGCCCCCTCACAACAGGAAGTGCCATTTTTTTCCTTGGAAAGCTCTGTTTATGGCTCTCTTGACCTAATCACGATGATTTGGATGATAAACTCTGTCAATGCTCGCTGCTGGCTGAACCGTGTGGGCGTGGCCAAACGGCGAATATCAGTCCCTCGCCATATGCATACGTTTGGCTCTAATTCACGATGATCATCCGATTGGCGCCAAACTGGATATGTATGACCTTTGTTCACCTCTAAAGAGCCCAACGGGTTTGAGATGTAATTTGATCCACTGCGCCCCCTAAGTTAATACTCGGCCGTATCTCCTCGACGCATCGACCGATCTGCACCAGATTTTTCGACAGCCGTCGGGGAGCGCCGCCGAACGCATTAACACCTGTCGCCCGGTGGACGGGCGGGGAAAATGCGCGACAGCTTCTGCGGCGGCTGGCGGGCGACGATGCTGGAAACTGCGGCGGAGCTTCCGCGGTGGGGAGCGGGCTGCGGCTCTGGAAAACGCGCGAGAGCTTCTGCGGTGGCCGGAACCCCCGCGGTGGCCAATAGGCCGGAGCGGCGGGCTTGCTGCGAGGGCCGCCCGAGGCTGCTTGCAGCTTTAATTAGGCCCGAAGCAAAGCGCTGCGAAGGCCTATTGTATCTGTACTGTTTATTATTAGGCCCGAGCAGCAAAGCGCTGCGAAGGCCTATTGTATCTGTACTGTTTATTAGGCCCGAGCAGCAAAGCGCTGCGAAGGCCTATTGTATCTGTACTGTTTATTATTATTATTCTTCCCACCTCTTCGTGTGCCTTTTTGGGGGCTTTATCATATTCAAAAACTCACCAAACTTGGCGGAAGCGACTAGGCGGTTTAAAAATTTTGAATTTTAAGGTTGCCGCAAAAATCGCAAAAAAATTGCTCAACGGCGGCAACTAGCAATTTTCAACAGACCCATTGCTATTCACTTACTTCATCGTAGAGACTTGAAATTCGGTACAGTTGTAGAGCTCACTAGACGCTCAGAATTTACAAGTAATGTCATAGTGCAAGTATCACAGGAAGTCGGCCATTTTGTATTGAAGGTCCATTTTTTACCTCGAGTTTGACGTTTACAGCCTTCGCATTTGATCGAACTCCTCCTAGGGATTTCGATTGATCGGCTTCAAACTCGGTCAGTCCTGATCATAAGGCATGTCTGATTTAAAGTTATCAAATTGGTGAGTTTTGGAGCATGTTGAAGGGGGTTACCAGGGGTCAAAGTTCACCTACACGCCATGAAACAAAAACCTCTTATATTTCATATACAAAAACACATAGAGGGACCAAACTTTCAGTGATTGATCGACATCGAGTGTCCTAAAATACCCTGCAGTGAAATTTTTTTTTTATGTAGGCCACGCCCCCTGAGAGCAGGAAGTGTAATGTTTTACTGTGAACGGTCGCTATCTTAGCCCTTTGACCTAATCAACATGAAACTGTGTCCAGAGACAGAAGACATGTTGGTGTGTTGTGGATTCCAACCCGACCGGCTGCGATGAAGCAGGTGGGCGTGGCGGCGTTGCGAACGCCATCGAATTTCGTTTGGCTCTGAATTCCACAGTTTCGGGGTGAGCTGCTCCAAACTCACGGATGGATCCTTATCCATCCCCGAACAGGAATCCATAGCGATATTTGGTGGGCGTGGCCTAATTTTTCTATAGCGACCCTAGAGTATTTTAAATGAACAGCCCCAAGCCATGCTTAAACCTAGAATTACGAAACTTGGTACATATCTGTATCTTTCAGGACGTACAAAAAAGTCTCTTGAGCCATGCTCTAAACCCAACAGGAAGTCGGCCATTTTGTATGAAGGTCCATTCTGACCTCGAGTTTTGACGTTTACAGCCTTCGTATTTGATCGAACTCCTCCTAGGGATTTCGATTGATCGGCTTCAAACTCGGTCAGTCTGATCATAAGGCATGTCTGATTTAAAGTTATCAAATTGGTGACTGTATGAGCTTGCTGAAGGGGGGTTAGCAGGGGTCAAAGTTCACCTACTCGCCTTGAAACACGAAACTCTTATATTTCCTATACAAAAACACAGAGAGGGACCAAACTTTCATTGATTGATCGTCATCGGGTGTCCTAAAATACCCTGTGGTGAAATTATTTTTTTAAGTAGGCCACGCCCCCTGAGAACAGGAAGTGTCATGTTTTACTGTGAACGGTCGCTATCTTAGCCCTTTGACCTAATCACATGAAACTGTGTCAGAGACAGAAGACATGTTGGTGTGTTGGTTATTCCAACCCCGACCGGCTGCGATGAAGCAGGTGGGCGTGGCGCGCGTTGCGAACGCCGTCGAATTTCGTTTGGCTCTGAATTCCACAATTTCGGGCCCAGCTGCTTCAAACTCACTAGGATGGATCCTTGTACACCCACCGACAGGAATTCATAACAAAATTTGGTGGGCATGGCCTAATTTCTCTAGCGACCCCTAGAGTATTTTAAATGAACAGCCCCATGCCATGCTTTATCCTAGAATACGAAACTTGGTACACATGTGTATCTTGTCGGGACGTACAAAAAAGTCTCTTAGAGCCATGCTCTAAACCCAACAGGAAGTCGGCCATTTTAGATTGAATTTCATTTGACCTCGATTTGACTTTACAGCCTTCGTATTGATCGAACTCCTCCTAGGGATTTCAATTGATCGACTTCAAACTCGGTCAGTCTGATCATAAGGCATGTCTGATTCAAAGTTATCAATATGGTGACATTTGAACATGTTGGA
>NW_019369805.1:10000-17450 GCF_002775205.1 Xiphophorus maculatus | reverse complement strand
CGACGGTTATCACGGAGGCAGCATGCAACGACTACGGAGGACAGAGACGGTTCCGAAGCAGGGTGCCCGAGAACCGGTGGACCTCCAGCTTCCCGAGGGAACCGGAGGAAACACCGGCCACGTGCACACCGCAAGTCCGGGCTTCCACGCAACCGAAGCAGGGTGCCCGAGAACCGGTGCACCTCCAGCTTCCCGAGGGAACCGGAGGAAACACCGGCCACGTGCACACCGCAAGTCCGGGCTTCCACGCAACCGAAGCAGGGTGCCCGAGAACCGGTGGCACCTCCAGCTTCCCGAGGGAACCGGAGGAAACACCGGCCACGTGCACACCGCAAGTCCGGGCTTCCACGCAACCGAAGCAGGGTGCCCGAGAACCGGTGGCACCTCCAGCTTCCCGAGGGAACCGGAGGAGAACACCGGCCACGTGCACACCGCAAGTCCGGCTTCCACGCAACCGAAGCAGGGTGCCCGCGAACCGGTGGACCTCCAGCTTCCCGAGGGAACCGGAGGAAACACCGGCCACGTGCACACCGCAAGTCCGGGCTTCCACGCAACCGAAGCAGGGTGCCCGCGAACCGTTGGACCTCCAGCTTCCCGAGGGAACCGGAGGAAACACCGGCCACGTGCACACCGCAAGTCCGGGCTTCCACGTAGCTCCCAACCGACCCGGAGAGGCCACGGCCCCATCAGATGGGGCTAGGACACTCACCGGACCGGCCGGAGCCCACGGCCAGGGCTAGGAGCTCCAGCCAGCACCTGGGACCGCTGCGAAGCCGTCCACAGAGCACCGTCTGCAGCCTTTGCCCTGCCCGTCCTCCTCCACCGAGCTTTCACGCAGCTCACAACCGAACCAGAGAGGCCACCGGTCCATCAGATGGACCGAGGACGCTCACCGGACCGGCCGGAGCCCACGGCCAGGGCTAGGAGCTCCAGCCAGCACCTGGGACCGCTGCGAAGCCGCCCAGAGAGCACCGTCTTCGGCCTCAGCCGGCTCCCTTTGCCGTGCCTTCTCGCTTCCACGAGCTCACAACCGAACCAGAGAGGCCACCGGTCCATCAGATGGACCGAGGACGCTCACCGGACCGGCCGGAGCCCACGGCCAGGGCTAGGAGCTCCAGCCAGCACCTGGGACCGCTGCGAAGCCGTCCACAGAGCACCGTCTGCAGCCTTTGCCCTGCCCGTCCTCCACCGAGCTTTCACGCAGCTCACAACCGAACCAGAGAGGCCACCGGTCCATCAGATGGACCGAGGACGCTCACCGGACCGGCCGGAGCCCACGGCCAGGGCTAGGAGCTCCAGCCAGCACCTGGGACCGCTGCGAAGCCGTCCACAGAGCACCGTCTTCGGCCTCAGCCCGGCTCACCTTTGCCCGTGCTTTCTCGCTTCCACGGAGCTCAGAACCGACCCAGACAGGCTCCAGGCCCATCAGATGGGCCTGGGACACTCACCGGACCGGCCCGAGCCCACTCCTGTACCGCCCCAGTGATCCACAAAGCCAGAGAGACATTGTGGAAAAACGGCTTAAAATGCTGGAAAAAGCCGAAAAAAAGTTCAATAAGGAGCCTTCTCTACGCTCTGGAACTCCCACGGAACCTGTCTGGGCTCTCACCGCACCGTCCAGAGCCCACCACAGAGATCCAGAGAAGCGGAGAGAAATTCTGGAAAAACGGCTTAAAATGCTGGAAAAAGCCGAAAAAGGGGTCTGAATCGGCCTTATCTGAGCTCCAAAAGACCCCTAAAACCTCTCTGGATCAAAACACTTTGTCATTTTTCGCTCAAAGTCCTCTTTTTCTACTCTCTCCTATAATCCCGCCGGTGGGATTTTTCTCCGTAAGGTCTCGAAATCCCGTCTATTGCCGAAGCCTTGGTGAAGCCCCGATTTTAGCGGGGATGGGCAATGGTTTGGAGGTCCGCCAAACTTTCGACGGTTATCACGGCTTCTGTGAACCGTTTAGAGACGACTCCGCCGCACAGGGCCCTTCTCTGGACCGCGGGCTGTCGGCCCATGGTTGATTTTGGCCGAAAATATGCATTTTTGACCGTTTTGACCAATTATGGTTTTCGACTTATAATTCCGCCTACGGACGTCTCAGAGGCCAACCGACCACACCAGAGGATTCTCCGGACTCTGGCCTTTCCGGCAATATGCGGCTTGCCCCGGGGAAATGCGTTTTTAAAAAAATTTATGGAGGTCGAAAATCACCGGGGCCTCCGGAGCCCCGAGGCCGACGACAGTGAGGTGCTGCGGATACGGCCGCCTGCTTGAGGGACCCCCTCTGGAAGTCCGAAAATTCAACTTTATCCCAGGACGACGGGAGTGACACGGCCGTGATCAGGGCAATATTCTGAGCTTATTGATCCTGGTTTGGAACCCCCTGGTCCCCGGGAAAGTGCCTTTTCGAACCCTTTGAGCAGTTCGGGTTTTCGATTTTTAATTCCTCCTGCGGACGTCCCAGAGGCCAAACGACCACACCAGGCTACTCTCCGGACTCTGGCCTTTCCGGCAATATGCGGCTTTCCCCGGGGAAATGCGTTTTTAAAAAAATTTATGGAGGTCGAAAATCACCGGGGCATCGGGAGCTCGAGGCCGACGACAGTGAGGTGCTGCGGATACGGCCGCCTGCTTGAGGGACCCCCTCTGGAAGTCCGAAAATTCAACTTTATCCCAGGACGACGGGAGTGACACGGCCGTGATCAGGGCAATATTCTGAGCTTATTGATCCTGGTTTGGAACCCCCTGGTCCCCGGGAAAGTGCCTTTTCGAACCCTTTGAGCAGTTCGGGTTTTCGATTTTTAATTCCTCCTGCGGACGTCCCAGAGGCCAAACGACCACACCAGGCTACTCTCCGGACTCTGGCCTTTCCGGCAATATGCGGCTTTCCCCGGGGAAATGCGTTTTTAAAAAAATTTATGGAGGTCGAAAATCACCGGGGCATCGGCAGCTCGAGGCCGACGACAGTGAGGTGCTGCGGATACGGCCGCCTGCTGCATGTGACCCCCTCTGGAAGTCCGAAAATTCAACTTTATCCCAGGATGATGGGAGTCACATAGGCGTGATCAGGGCATTGTGCTGGGCTTATTGATCCTGGTCTTGAACCCCCTGGCCCCCGGGAAAGTGCCTTTTTGACCGTTTTGACCAATTATGGTTTTCGATTTTTAATTCCGCCTACGGACGTCCCAGAGGCCAAACGACCACACCAGGCTACTCTCCGGACTCTGGCCTTTCCGGCAATATGCGGCTTTCCCCGGGGAAATGCGTTTTTAAAAAAATTTATGGAGGTCGAAAATCACCGGGGCATCGGGAGCTCGAGGCCGACGACAGTGAGGTGCTGCGGATACGGCCGCCTGCTGCATGTGACCCCCTCTGGAAGTCCGAAAATTCAACTTTATCCCAGGATGATGGGAGTCACATAGGCGTGATCAGGGCATTGTGCTGGGCTTATTGATCCTGGTCTTGAACCCCCTGGCCCCCGGGAAAGTGCCTTTTTTACCGTTTGACCAATTATGGTTTTCGATTTTTAATTCCGCCTACGGACGTCTCAGAGGCCAAACGACCACACCAGGCTACTCTCCGGACTCTGGCCTTTCCGGCAATATGCGGCTTCCCCCGGGGAAATGCGTTTTTGAAAAAATTTATGGAGGTCGAAAATCACCGGGGTCCTCCGGAGCCTCGAGGCCGAGGACGGTGAGGTGCTGCGGATACGGCCGCCCGCGCAGGTGCCCTGCCCTGGAAGTCCTGGAAGTCCTGGAACCTCACGCCCCCTCCGGACCGCGGCATCCCACTGTTAAGCACCCCTAACTCGGACTGGACCCTCCAGCACGCAAGGCCCTGAGGTTCGTGCCCCTGGGAAGGCGGCCGGTCTTCGAGTCGAGAAATTTGCACTAAGTCCCGTCGACACTTAGACATTTTCTCGGCTCCGTGCCCCTGGGAAGGCGGCCGGTCTTCGAGTCGAGAAATTTGCACTAAGTCCCGTCGACACTTAGACATTTTCTCGGCTCCGTGCCCCTGGGAAGGCGGCCGGTCTTCGAGTCGAGAAATTTGCACTAAGTCCCGTCGACACTTAGACATTTTCTCGGCTCCGTGCCCCTGGGAAGGCGGCCGGTCTTCGAGTCGAGAAATTTGCACCGAGTCCCGTCGACACTTAGACATTTCTCGGCTCCGTGCCCCTGGGAAGGCGGTGTAAGGAGGGGGTGGGAGGGAGGGTGCCCGTCCGAGCCGTAGCCCCGAGCGAGCGAGCGAGCGAGCGACTTTCGTTCCGCCGGGCCCCCCCCCGCGGACGGGGCGGGCCGGCCCCTAACCCGTCTTAGGATCGTAACGGGAGCCTCCCGCCGTCCGGGGAGGAGCGGCGCGGCTCTCGGGACGCCTGTCCCCCCCGGTCCGGCCCTGAAGGCAGGCCCTGAAGGCAGGCCCGGAGGGACAGCCCGAAAATTCGGCCCCGATTTCGGGGTCTAACGAGGCCAGGTGTCGCCAATTAGGCTCGATTGGAAGCCGATCATCAGGAGCTTCCCTGATTGGACGCCCTGAATTGGGACCAGGTGTTGCCAATTAGGCTTGATCGGGGGGGCGGGGGGGAAGCACGCCTGCATATATAGCTGGGCTGCGGAGGTGCCCTGCTTCTCAGTTGCTATCTGACCCTCGCGGAGTGATGACGGCTTCTAAGTTTAAAAATCGTTGCCCTGTTTGCCAGAGCAAATCTTGGCGCCTGCGGAGCCACTTGGATGACGTTCATAGCGTCAGGAACGCCCAGGAGCGAAGGATCCTGTTGGCGTTTGCCAGAGGGCGAGTGAGTGTCCGCGGAATGAAGTGCCCCGTCCGCGGATGCGCTTACGGGGGGTCCAGGGTGGCGCAGCACCTCCAAGACGCTCACCGTGATCTGGGTGCCAAGGAGAAGAGGCGGCTTTTGAGGAAGCTCCAGTGGCGCAAAACGCTTAGGCAGGTGAGAGAACTTCGGGCCTCGGGTCCCGACCCGCCGTTAGCCACCAGCTTGGACCTGGACGGTTCACGGGGCAGGGAAGAAGCCGCCGCCGCCTCCGCTTCCCCGCCTCCCCCCCCTACTCTTTCCCCTCCCTCGCTGGCTTCGGACGTGGTGCAGGGGCGAGGGCTTCCCGGCCGACTGAGCCCCACTCCTCCCCGTTCGACCTCGGCGGACTCCCCGCCACCAGAGCCGGAGCCATGTCTTCCCGGCGGGCTTGGCACCAGTGCCGACGTGCCAGCCGCGGACTCGGTGGTCGTCGAGGAGGAGGAGATTGCCGGAGGGCCGGAGATCGGGGACGAACCGCAGGCGGAGCTGACTGGACTGCCGGAGATAAGGGACGAACCGCAGGCCCCGTCCTCCAGCACGGTTAGTAAGCTGATTACATTTCCTCCAGTCATCCGTTGCTACCTGCAGGAATATAACCGGCATCTGACCGGGGCTATACGCTCGCGAAAGCATGTTGAAAATGTTAAATCAAAGATGGGTCGAATTGTTGCATTCCTCAGCTACATGAGCCGTAATAAGACCGCCCTGGGCTCCTGGCGCTTCTTGGATGACGCCGGACGCATACTTGCCTGGCCCGCTGAACTCAGCCGTCAGCAGAAGGCCGTGACTACCGTTAAGGTTTACCTGGTAAACACAACCCAATTCCACGTATACTTCATGGAGACGCCTCCGAGAAGCTCCAGGCTGTCAAAGCGGCAGCTCGTGTCGGTGATGCGAGCTCTGAGGTCGGCCACGTGCCAAATCGGAACGCAGGTGGTGCTTCGGCAGATCAAGGTCAAGTCTGAGAAGCTCCAGCGATCCGTAACGCCCCAACTTCTCTGCAGATGCCTCAAACAATCTCAGAGCTGGATCCCCAGACTCTTGCTGAGCTGCTCGCAAAAGAAGCACGACGTGGGAGCGAGACATCTGTTGTACGGTTTCATTGTCCTTTACCTTACTTCTCTCTACGGCCATCGGGCCGGCGTCATGACCAACCTTACCACCGAAGAGGTCCTGGAGGCAACAAGGGGATCCAGCTCTCGCTCTCCGGGGGTCGTACTCAATGTAAGTCTGCACCCACTAACATGGCGGCTGCTGCTGCTGCTGCTGCATCCAGCATCCAGCCATTTAACATTTATCTCCCCGTCTTCAGGTAAAAAACCATAAGACTGCACGGGTGTTTGGCTGTGCTCAGGTGTTTCTGACCCACGAGGAACTGGGCTGGATCCAGCGGTGGATGGAGATCCGGGCTCTGCTACGCCCTCGGTGCGATCTGGTATTTTTCAATACCAACCACGGGCAAGTGAAAAACATCACCCTGTTCGCGAGGAACGCATGGGCAGCCATGCTACTGCCAGGCAGACCCTCCCTTACCGACATCAGGACCGCGGTCGCAACGATGGTAAGTTATCCACAGCAAACAGCATAACCACCATCCGACCCCTGCCTGCCTGCCTGCCTGCCTGCCTGCCTGCCTGCCTGCCCGCCCTCTGACTCTCTGCCCCCCTCTCTCTCTCTCTCTCTCTCCCCTCACAGTGCAGGAACACCCACTCCAGTGAGGTCCGGACGCAGCTGTCCCGGGTAATGTGTCACGACACCCGCACGGCCGACCGATTCTATGCGATGCAGCTGGATGTCTGCCAGATGGCGGAGATGAGGCGCAGATTTGCCCAGTGCATGGGAGAAGAAGCTGCAGAAAGTTCACAATAAACTTTGAATAATGCACCAGAATGTGTCATGTCTCTTCATTGTGTGGGGGGTGGGTGGGTGGGGTTCCAATCCCGGCCAACGGGGCCCGCGGATCGGTCCGCACCTCTGGTAATCTGAGCTGGGCTCAGAACCGACCCGGAGAACCGCCAGGCCCATCAGAAGGACCGAGGAGACTCACAGGAGCGGCCGGAGCCCACAGCGTTACTGCTTCGGAGATCCAGAGAACCAGACCGACGTTCCGGGGAAAACGGCTTAAAATGCTGGAAAAAGCCGAAAAGGGGGGCCTAAATCGGCCTTGTCTGAGCTCCAGACGCCCCCTACAACCGCCCTGGATCAAAACACTTTGTCATTTTAGAAAAAAGTGCTCTTCTCCAGGGCTCTCTTGAAATCCTTCCGGTGGGATTTTTTTATCTAAGGTCCTGAGATCCTATCTATCCAAATGGCGCCGGTGAAGCCCTATTTTTACGGGTGGGGGGCAATGCTTTGGACCCCCTGGACGCCTCCAGGGCTTTCAGCTCATGTCATAGCCGGAAATAGGGACCGCAAATCGGGAAACCCCAACTCCGGCCCTGAATGCAAGCCCGGCCAGCCGGAGACCTCCAGGGCTTTCAGCTCGTGTCAAAGCCCCAAATAGGGGCCCCCAAATCGGGAAACCCACCCCGAACTCCGGCCCTGAATGCAAGCCCGGCCAGCCGGAGACCTCCAGGGCTTTCAGCTCGTGTCAAAGCCCCAAATAGGGGCCCCCAAATCGGGAAACCCACCCCGAACTCCGGCCCTGA
>NW_019369804.1:12500-18688 GCF_002775205.1 Xiphophorus maculatus | reverse complement strand
CAGAACCGACCCAGAGAGGCGCCAGGCCCATCAGAAGGACCGAGGAGACTCACAGGAGCGGCCGGAGCCCACAGCGTTACTGCCTTGGAGATCCAGAGAACCAGAGAGAAAATCTGGAAAAACGGCTTAAAATGCTGGAAAAAGCCGAAAAAGGGGTCTGAATCGGCCTTATCTGAGCTCCAAAAGACCCCTAAAACCTCTCTGGATCAAAACACTTTGTCATTTTTCGCTCAAAGTCCTCTTTTTTTACTCTCTCCTATAATCCCGCCGGTGGGATTTTTCTCCGTAAGGTCTCGAAATCCCGTCTATTGCCGAAGCCTTGGTGAAGCCCCGATTTTAGCGGGGATGGGCAATGGTTTGGAGGTCCGCCAAACTTTCGACGGTTATCACGGAGGCAGCATGCACACGACTACGGAGGACAGAGACGGTCCGAAGCAGGGTGCCCGAGAACCGGTGGACCTCCAGCTTCCCGAGGGAACCGGAGGAAACACCGGCCACGTGCACACCGCAAGTCCGGGCTTCCACGCAACCGAAGCAGGGTGCCCGAGAACCGGTGCACCTCCAGCTTCCCGAGGGAACCGGAGGAAACACCGGCCACGTGCACACCGCAAGTCCGGGCTTCCACGCAACCGAAGCAGGGTGCCCGAGAACCGGTGGACCTCCAGCTTCCCGAGGGAACCGGAGGAAACACCGGCCACGTGCACACCGCAAGTCCGGGCTTCCACGCAACCGAAGCAGGGTGCCCGAGAACCGGTGCACCTCCAGCTTCCCGAGGGAACCGGAGGAAACACCGGCCACGTGCACACCGCAAGTCCGGGCTTCCACGCAACCGAAGCAGGGTGCCCGAGAACCGGTGGACCTCCAGCTTCCCGAGGGAACCGGAGGAAACACCGGCCACGTGCACACCGCAAGTCCGGGCTTCCACGCAACCGAAGCAGGGTGCCCGCGAACCGGTGGACCTCCAGCTTCCCGAGGGAACCGGAGGAAACACCGGCCACGTGCACACCGCAAGTCCGGGCTTCCACGTAGCTCCCAACCGACCCGGAGAGGCCACGGCCCCATCAGATGGGGCTAGGACACTCACCGGACCGGCCGGAGCCCACGGCCAGGGCTAGGAGCTCCAGCCAGCACCTGGGACCGCTGCGAAGCCGTCCACAGAGCACCGTCTGCAGCCTTTGCCCTGCCCGTCCTCCTCCACCGAGCTTTCACGCAGCTCACAACCGAACCAGAGAGGCCACCGGTCCATCAGATGGACCGAGGACGCTCACCGGACCGGCCGGAGCCCACGGCCAGGGCTAGGAGCTCCAGCCAGCACCTGGGACCGCTGCGAAGCCGTCCACAGAGCACCGTCTGCAGCCTTTGCCCTGCCCGTCCTCCACCGAGCTTTCACGCAGCTCACAACCGAACCAGAGAGGCCACCGGTCCATCAGATGGACCGAGGACGCTCACCGGACCGGCCGGAGCCCAAAAGCCAGAGCTCAGACTTCCAACGGGCACCTGGGACCGCTGCGAAGCCGCCCAGAGAGCACCGTCTTCGGCCTCAGCCCGGCTCACCTTTGCCTGTGCTTTCTCGCTTCCACGGAGCTCACAACCGAACCAGAGAGGCCACCGGTCCATCAGATGGACCGAGGACGCTCACCGGACCGGCCGGAGCCCACGGCCAGGGCTAGGAGCTCCAGCCAGCACCTGGGACCGCTGCGAAGCCGTCCACAGAGCACCGTCTGCAGCCTTTGCCCTGCCCGTCCTCCTCCACCGAGCTTTCACGCAGCTCACAACCGAACCAGAGAGGCCACCGGTCCATCAGATGGACCGAGGACGCTCACCGGACCGGCCGGAGCCCACGGCCAGGGCTAGGAGCTCCAGCCAGCACCTGGGACCGCTGCGAAGCCGTCCACAGAGCACCGTCTTCGGCCTCAGCCCGGCTCACCTTTGCCCGTGCTTTCTCGCTTCCACGGAGCTCAGAACCGACCCAGACAGGCTCCAGGCCCATCAGATGGGCCTGGGACACTCACCGGACCGGCCCGAGCCCACTCCTGTACCGCCCCAGTGATCCACAAAGCCAGAGAGACATTGTGGAAAAACGGCTTAAAATGCTGGAAAAAGCCGAAAAAAAGTTCAATAAGGAGCCTTCTCTACGCTCTGGAACTCCCACGGAACCTGTCTGGGCTCTCACCGCACCGTCCAGAGCCCACCACAGAGATCCAGAGAAGCGGAGAGAAAATCTGGAAAAACGGCTTAAAATGCTGGAAAAAGCCGAAAAAGGGGTCTGAATCGGCCTTATCTGAGCTCCAAAAGACCCCTAAAACCTCTCTGGATCAAAACACTTTGTCATTTTTCGCTCAAAGTCCTCTTTTCCAACTCTCTCCTATAATCCCGCCGGTGGGATTTTTCTCCGTAAGGTCTCGAAATCCCGTCTATTGCCGAAGCCTTGGTGAAGCCCCGATTTTAGCGGGGATGGGCAATGGTTTGGAGGTCCGCCAAACTTTCGACGGTTATCACGGCTTCTGTGAACCGTTTAGAGACGACTCCGCCGCACAGGGCCCTTCTCTGGACCGCGGGCTGTCGGCCCATGGTTGATTTTGGCCGAAAATATGCATTTTTGACCGTTTTGACCAATTATGGTTTTCGACTTATAATTCCGCCTACGGACGTCTCAGAGGCCAACCGACCACACCAGAGGATTCTCCGGACTCTGGCCTTTCCGGCAATATGCGGCTTGCCCCGGGGAAATGCGTTTTTAAAAAAATTTATGGAGGTCGAAAATCACCGGGGCCTCCGGAGCCCCGAGGCCGACGACAGTGAGGTGCTGCGGATACGGCCGCCTGCGCAGGTGCCCTCCTCTGGAAGTCCGAAATTTTTACTTTTTCCCAGGAACACGGGAGTAACATAGGCGTGATCAGGGCATCGTGCTGGGCTTATTGATCCTACTTTCGAGCCCCCTGGTCCCCGGGAAAGTGCCTTTTCGAACCCTTTGAGCAGTTTGGGTTTTTGATTTTTAATTCCGCCTACGGACGTCTCAGAGGCCAAACGACCACACCAGGCTACTCTCCGGACTCTGGCCTTTCCGGCAATATACGGCTTTCCCCGGGGAAATGCGTTTTTAAAAAAATTTATGGAGGTCGAAAATCACCGGGGCATCGGGAGCTCGAGGCCGAGGACAGTGAGGTGCTGCGGATACGGCCGCCTGCTTGAGGGACCCCCTCTGGAAGTCCGAAAATTCAACTTTATCCCAGGATGATGGGAGTCACATAGGCGTGATCAGGGCATCGTGCTGGGCTTATTGATCCTGGTTTGGAACCCCCTGGTCCCCGGGAAAGTGCATTTTTGACCGTTTTGGCCAATTATGGTTTTCGATTTTTAATTCCTCCTGCGGGCGTCCCAGAAGCCAAACGACCACACCAGAGGATTCTCCGGACTCTGGCCTTTCCGGCAATATGCGGCTTCCCCCGGGGAAATGCGTTTTTGAAAAAATTTATGGAGGTCGAAAATCACCGGGGCATCGGGAGCTCGAGGCCGAGGACAGTGAGGTGCTGCGGATACGGCCGCCTGCTTGAGGGACCCCCTCTGGAAGTCCGAAAATTCAACTTTATCCCAGGACGACGGGAGTGACACGGCCGTGATCAGGGCAATATTCTGAGCTTATTGATCCTGGTTTGGAACCCCCTGGTCCCCGGGAAAGTGCCTTTTCGAACCCTTTGAGCAGTTCGGGTTTTCGATTTTTAATTCCTCCTGCGGGCGTCCCAGAAGCCAAACGACCACACCAGAGGATTCTCCGGACTCTGGCCTTTCCGGCAATATGCGGCTTCCCCCGGGGAAATGCGTTTTTGAAAAAATTTATGGAGGTCGAAAATCACCGGGGTCCTCCGGAGCCTCGAGGCCGAGGACGGTGAGGTGCTGCGGATACGGCCGCCCGCGCAGGTGCCCTGCCCTGGAAGTCCTGGAAGTCCTGGAACCTCACGCCCCCTCCGGACCGCGGCATCCCACTGTTAAGCACCCCTAACTCGGACTGGACCCTCCAGCACGCAAGGCCCTGAGGTTCGTGCCCCTGGGAAGGCGGCCGGTCTTCGAGTCGAGAAATTTGCACTAAGTCCCGTCGACACTTAGACATTTTCTCGGCTCCGTGCCCCTGGGAAGGCGGCCGGTCTTCGAGTCGAGAAATTTGCACTAAGTCCCGTCGACACTTAGACATTTTCTCGGCTCCGTGCCCCTGGGAAGGCGGCCGGTCTTCGAGTCGAGAAATTTGCACTAAGTCCCGTCGACACTTAGACATTTTCTCGGCTCCGTGCCCCTGGGAAGGCGGCCGGTCTTCGAGTCGAGAAATTTGCACTAAGTCCCGTCGACACTTAGACATTTTCTCGGCTCCGTGCCCCTGGGAAGGCGGCCGGTCTTCGAGTCGAGAAATTTGCACTAAGTCCCGTCGACACTTAGACATTTTCTCGGCTCCGTGCCCCTGGGAAGGCGGCCGGTCTTCGAGTCGAGAAATTTGCACTGAGTCCCGTCGACACTTAGACATTTTCTCGGCTCCGTGCCCCTGGGAAGGCGGTGTAAGGAGGGGGTGGGAGGGAGGGTGCCCGTCCGAGCCGTAGCCCCGAGCGAGCGAGCGAGCGAGCGACCGACTTTCGTTCCGGCCCCCACCCAACCCCGCGGACGGGGGCGGAGGGCGGGCCGGCCCCCCTAACCCGTCTTAGGATCGTAACGGGAGCCTCCCGCCGTCCGGGGAGGAGCGGCGCGGCTCTCGGGACGCCTGTCCCCCCGGTCCGGCCCTGAAGGCAGGCCCTGAAGGCAGGCCCGGAGGGACAGCCCGAAAATTCGGCCCCGATTTCGGGGTCTAACGAGGCCAGGTGTCGCCAATTAGGCTCGATTGGAAGCCGATCATCAGGAGCTTCCCTGATTGGACGCCCTGAATTGGGACCAGGTGTTGCCAATTAGGCTTGATCGGGGGGGCGGGGGGGAAGCACGCCTGCATATATAGCTGGGCTGCGGAGGTGCCCTGCTTCTCAGTTGCTATCTGACCCTCGCGGAGTGATGACGGCTTCTAAGTTTAAAAATCGTTGCCCTGTTTGCCAGAGCAAATCTTGGCGCCTGCGGAGCCACTTGGATGACGTTCATAGCGTCAGGAACGCCCAGGAGCGAAGGATCCTGTTGGCGTTTGCCAGAGGGCGAGTGAGTGTCCGCGGAATGAAGTGCCCCGTCCGCGGATGCGCTTACGGGGGGTCCAGAGTGGCGCAGCACCTCCAAGACGCTCACCGTGATCTGGGTGCCAAGGAGAAGAGGCGGCTTTTGAGGAAGCTCCAGTGGCGCAAAACGCTGAGGCAGGTGAGAGAACTTCGGGCCTCGGGTCCCGACCCGCCCTTAGCCACCAGCTTGGACCTGGACGGTTCACGGGGCAGGGAAGAAGCCGCCGCCGCCTCCGCTTCCCCGCCTCCCCCCCCTACTCTTTCCCCTCCCTCGCTGGCTTCGGACGTGGTGCAGGGGCGAGGGCTTCCCGGCCGACTGAGCCCCACTCCTCCCCGTTCGACCTCGGCGGACTCCCCGCCACCAGAGCCGGAGCCATGTCTTCCCGGCGGGCTTGGCACCAGTGCCGACGTGCCAGCCGCGGACTCGGTGGTCGTCGAGGAGGAGGAGATTGCCGGAGGGCCGGAGATCGGGGACGAACCGCAGGCGGAGCTGACTGGACTGCCGGAGATAAGGGACGAACCGCAGGCCCCGTCCTCCAGCACGGTTAGTAAGCTGATTACATTTCCTCCAGTCATCCGTTGCTACCTGCAGGAATATAACCGGCATCTGACCGGGGCTATACGCTCGCGAAAGCATGTTGAAAATGTTAAATCAAAGATGGGTCGAATTGTTGCATTCCTCAGCTACATGAGCCGTAATAAGACCGCCCTGGGCTCCTGGCGCTTCTTGGATGACGCCGGACGCATACTTGCCTGGCCCGCTGAACTCAGCCGTCAGCAGAAGGCCGTGACTACCGTTAAGGTTTACCTGGTAAACACAACCCAATTCCACGTATACTTCATGGAGACGCCTCCGAGAAGCTCCAGGCTGTCAAAGCGGCAGCTCGTGTCGGTGATGCGAGCTCTGAGGTCGGCCACGTGCCAAATCGGAACGCAGGTGGTGCTTCGGCAGATCAAGGTCAAGTCTGAGAAGCTCCAGCGATCCGTAACGCCCCAACTTCTCTGCAGATG
>NW_019369803.1:0-19782 GCF_002775205.1 Xiphophorus maculatus | reverse complement strand
GCTTGACCAAAGAACATTCAACATTTCCTATCAACTTAACTAGAATTTCTCGCCCAATCGACTCCAATCAGCAGAAATGAAGAACAAATGCGATCAGATATTTCAAGTTTTGGTTGTAAAGTATTTTACACCTTACGATCACTTATGAATGAACTTTTCACTCCTTAGGAGTGAGTAAAAAAATGTGTTCATGTTACACTGAACTACTGACAAAAGATAAAACAGAAATCTGAAAGGTAAATAAACATGTCAGTGGTTTTGAATTCATTTGAAAGAAAAGTCTGACTCATGAATCCAGAGATACTCGACTTGGTGCCCCAATTCAAGTAAAATAACTTTAACTTTTACTAATAATTCCATTAATTGAAGATAAACACTATCTTACCACTGAATACTTCTTGTGAAAATGTATGTGTGCTTTTCAGTCTCATTGGTGTATTTATATATGTTGTTTGTCACTGTGGTTTCTTCTCTTTTTTTCTCTCTTTCTGCAGAAACAGTTTCCTAATGTGATACATTCTCTCTTCCTTTCTTTCTTTCTTTTTATCTCCCTACTTTCCTTTAAACGTTTTGCCAGTCCTCTCTTCGTTTCTTTTTTCACTTTTTTACCCTTTCGTGTCTCTGTGTCCACTGCATTTGAAATAAAACGCAATGCAATTTCTAACCGAAGAAGAACAACAGTGGAGGAGAGTTTGGCCACTGTACCTTAGGTTTTTATAAATTCTGATGCCTATTTCAACTCATGTCCATCCATCCATCCATTTTATTCTGCTTATCCGAGGTCGGGTCACGGGGGTAGCAGCTTCAAAAGGGAGGCCCAGACTTCCCTCTCCCCGGCCACTTGTTCCTCCGAGGGAATCCCGAGGCGTTCCCAGGCCAGCCGAGAGACATAGTCCCTCCAGCGTGTCCTGGGTCTTCCCCAGGGCCTCCTCCCGGTGGGTCATACCCAGAACGCCTCACCAGGGAGGCGTCCAGGAGGCATCCTGACCAGATGCCAGAGCCACCTCAACTGGCTCCTCTCGACGTGAAGGAGCAGTGGCTCTACTCTGAGTTTCTCCCGAATGACTGAGCTTCTCACTCTATCCCTAAGGGAGAGCCCAGACACCCTACGGAGAAACCCATTTTGGCCGTTTGTATCCGCAATCTCGTTCTTTCGGTCATGACCCAAAGCTCATGGCCATAGATGAGGGTGGGAACGTAGATCGACTGGCAAATCGAGAGCTTCGCTTTTTGACTCAGCTCTCTCTTCCCCACGATGGACCGGTACAGCGCCCACTTGACGACAGAAGCTGCGCCAATCCGCCTGTCAACCTCCTTCTCCCTTCTTCCCTCATTCATGAAGAAGATCCCAAGATCTCCTCCACTTGGGGCAGGCTCAAGACCATGGCCTCGGATTTGGAGGCACTGATCCCCATCCCGGCCGCTTCACACTCACACTCGGCTGCAAACTGCTCCAGCGAGAGCTGCAGATCATGACCTGATGAAGCCAATAGGACCACATCATCCGCAAAAAGCAGAGATCCTAAAACCACCAGAATGGATCCCCTCAACACCTTGGCTGCGCCTAGAAATCCTGTCCATGAAAGTGATGAACAGAATCGGTGACAAAGGGCTGCCCTGGCAGAGTCCAACTCTCACTGGAAACGAGCCCGACTTACTGCCGGCAATGCAGACCAGACTCTGACACCAGTCATACAGGGACCTGACAGCCTGTATCAAAGGGCCCGGTACCCCATACTCCCGGAGAACCCCCCACAGGCCTCCCCGAGGGACACGGTCGAATGCCTTCTCCAAGTCCACAAAACACATGTAGACCGGTTAGGCGAAATCCCATGCACCCTCCAGGACCCTGCCAAGGGGGTAGAGCTGGTCCAGTGTTCCACACTTGTGACCCCTCCATAATTAGAGCACACCCTCCGGTCCCCCTTTTTGAACAGGGGGACCACCACCCCAGTCTGCCAATCCAGGGGAGCTGCCCCTGATGTCCATGCAATATTGCAGAGTCGCGTCAGCCAACACAACCCTACAACATCCAGAGCTTTAAGGAACTCCGGGGGGATCTCATCCACCTCCAGGGCCTTGCCACCGAGGAGCTTTTTAACCACCTCATGACCTCATCCCCAGAGATTGGAGAGCCCAACCCAAAGTCCCCTGGCTCAGTTTCCTCATTGGAAAGCATGTTGGTGGGATTGAGGAGGTCTTCAAAGTATAGGGTTAGGGTTTAACATCACCATCCCCACTATAAACAGTGTGGTGCTGTACTGCTTCCCCCTCCTGAGATGCCGGATGGTGGACCAGAAACTGTTTGTGTAGAAATATACATATTTCTATACCACTACATGTAATTAAAATAAGTCTAATAGCATGAGGACAAGTTACAGTAAAAACAAAGCAAGACAGCTAGAACTAACTGTACCTGTTTTCATGTCGGAGCCAACAGCGCCCTCTTGTGGATCATGTGGATCTTCTGTTGAGATGGTTAAAAAAACACAAACCTGAAGGTTAAACCCCGTTCTGACTGAGTTATGTTCTGCTGCTGTAAATCAAATGTCTTACTCATCGTCCCAACATTTTCCCTTCAATCTGGGAGTACACAGTGTTTATGGATTTATCTGTAAAGAAAATAATCAAGGATTATACAGTTACACAACATTAGGCCTTCTAGGTGACCAATTGGCAGCATTCTTAACTACTTTACTTTGACAATAATGGTCCACTGATCTTATTGACATCACAAGATTTCGAAGTTACAAAGTTGGGCCTACGGGTAATGGGATTCATTAAAAATGTATTTAAACAATTCCAACAGTACAATGAGGACTTCTTTTTCAGAAAACACACAACAATCTGAGAATGTAAAATGTTATGACTCTTAATTCATCGCAGAGTAAAACCGGAAGGCATGCAGCCAGTAGCTTTACAAGCCCATATTTGTAACCCCTCTCTGACTTTTAGGTTTAGTCCCAACATGGTTGGAGCAATAATATTTTGGAGTGGGTAATTCAGAGTCCTGATGTAATAACTGTGGAGATTCTCTGGAGGGAGCTAAAGATTAGGATTAAGGTGACGACAAGGTGCCATTACAATTTAAATACTCTGAGTTCATCACCATTGATAAATCTTTAAAATAGGAGTGGAAACACACAAAACCTGGTCAGCAAACCATGAGAAGGGTTTTATTATCAGTACCTGCAGATCCTTTTTTCACAATAGTGTAAACAGTGACCACTTCTGGACCAACACAAAGTCCTGTTGAGTCGAAAAAAAACCCCCAAAAAACCCCACCAAAACAAAGATCAAACCAGCTGTATGTAACCAGTATGTAACTTTTTATTAAACTATATATATATATATATATATATATATATATATATATATTTGTGTTTTTATCTACTTAAATAAAAACACACACACACACTCCTACTTATGTCGTGACAATTTAATGTAAGATAGATGAAGTGGAAAAAAAACAAAAAAAAACAAGCTCCTCTGCCTTTTCCCAGTGCTAACACCAAGAATACATCACTGAGTCAGAAACAACCAATCAGAGCTAGGAGGAGGGTCTTAGTGTTGTCAATCGCTCTCTTGCTACCACCAATGCTAATGCTACTTTCACAGCCACAGATGAAGGTGGATGGCCTTTTTTCCAAACAGTATGTTTTTCCACCATCGGCACATTGAGCAGTATTGATTGACAGCACTAAGACCCTCCTCCTAGCTCTGATTGGTTGTTTTTGACTGGGAGCGGTGCATTTTTAGAATAAAATGGGATTTATTAAAATATTACATTTAATTTACAATTAATGTTAAATTGTTCATTTTCTCATTTGTTTGTGCTGCAGTAAAACAATTAAGACCATTAGGAAACACTACTATTTAATGAATATCTGAATTACATCACTGTGTTGTAGAAACTATGTCATTTATTCATGTTTATACATTTGTACATGTATATACTTATGCACATTTCTATAAAAACCGGCTTCAATATACAAACTGCGTCACAGTCTTGTATTTATTATGAACAGCACAGTTGTAAAAGCTATGCTGCTTAAAACCTTTGAAAAGTCTGCTTTAGAAATGTAAAATAAACCCACCGGACAATAAAGACTTGAAATGAAAGATGATAATATTTAGCCTAAGCCAGAGTCCAAGACAGAAACTGGAGCCACATTAGAAGATAAAATGATCAGTAACAATCTAATCAATCAGGTGTTTATCTGACCTTCATGCTGAGCTGTAATTATCTGGTCTCACATTAATGTAAACAGAACCTTCTTCTGGATCAGGAGGTCTAAAGTAGATGTAAAAAAATGTCAAAGAAAAGTTTGTATCTGAATGCAATTATCAATCAATCAATCAATCAAATTTTATTTGTATAGCACATTTCAGCAGCAAGGCATTTCAAAGTGCTTTACATCATATCAAACACAGAATCACAATGCAATATAGAATCAATCATTAAGTCAAGTTCCATCAATAAATTTGTAATTGATTACATTTCAAATACAATTCTAAACAGGTGGGTTTTCAGTTGAGATTTAAAGGAAGTCGGTGTTTCAGCTGTTTTACAGTTTTCTGGAAGTTTGTTCCAGACTTGTGGTGCATAGATGCTGAAAGCTGCTTCTCCTCGTTTGGTTCTGGTTCTGGGGATGCAGAGCAGAACCAGAACCAGAAGACCTGAGAGGTCTGGAAGGTTGATACAATAAAAGCAGATCTTTAATGTATTGTGTTGCTGAGCCGTTCAGTGATTTATAAACTAACAACAGTATTTTAAAGTCTATTCTTTGAGCTATAGGGAGCCAGTGGAGGGACTTTAAAACTTTAAAAGAGACATTGGAAATATTCACCCCCTTACTGATAACCAGGTCCAGTGTGTGTTGCTTGTTTGACATGTTGCGTTAGACCAAAAGTCTGTAAAATATTAGAAAGTTTTTTTGCCCCTCTGTCTTGGGGGTTGTCAACATGAATGTTGAAATCACCGACAATTATTAAACAATCATAATCAATACATATGAGAGATAAAAGCTCATTCAAGTTAGTAAAGAAATTTTCCATGTATGTTGGAGTTTTGTATGAAGTTAGTGTCAAAGTTAGTTTGTGGCCTTTAACCTCAATTCCAAGATACTCAAAACAGGCGAAGTGACCCAAGGAAAGTTTACTACAATTTATGGTATTCTTAAATACTGAAGCCACGCCTCCTCCTTTTTTATGTTTTCTATTCTCACTGAAGAAACTGTAGTTTGGAGGCGGTGATTCAATTAGTACGATCGGTTCATTATTGTCATTCAACCATGTTTCTGTCAGAAACATAACATTGATATTAAGCTCAGTGATGAAATCATTAATGAATAGAGCTTTAGCACAGAGAGATCTGGCATTTAAAAGAGCTAGTTTAAGTGACTTGGAGGCCAAAAGTTCTTCAGTCTGAGGTTTGATTTAGGTCCGCTGAATTTTTGTTTCTGTTTTTTGTAAATTTTCTTCTAGTGATCCGGACAGGTAATGTCCTCTTTCACAGTTAAGTAAATTAATAAGATCTATTTTGTAGATGCTCGGATACTATGTTTATCATTTCATTCCTGATGGGGATAATTGTGAGCTTGTTACAACTTTGAATTGTTTTTATGAACCAAACTCATGGTTATAATATAATTATATGTTGTCATACTGAGCAGCAGAACCATAATATCTGTAGATTAATTCTGACATAAAAATTAAGCTCAGCAAACAAAATATCAGGTGTTTCACTTTGTTGTTTTGTGTTTGTCAGAAGGAATGACTCTTAAAGTAGACACTTTGATATTTTATACATTTAATAAAACTGTTTTATTATGAAGAAAAAGTTACAACAAAGTGATGTTATGTCCAAATTAATACTGATGTTTATTCTGTGACTAACCATGCAGCAGAAAGCTGTAATCACTTTCAGTCTGGTTCACTCCATGATTAGTGGTCGGCCTCTGGCTGCTGCTTTCAGACTGAAATGACCTAAAAATATTAAAGTGGATAAAATTTAACTATGAAACAAAGATCAAGAGTTTATGACTATGATGAAAGAACAGATATTTCATTCTGACCTGATGCAGCTCAAATCTGGAGAAGATAAAAAAAGCCATTTAGATCATCGACAACAGAATTAAATTGATGAACCGAATTTCAAAAGTCATATTTTAATACACGTGATTCAATAACACATTATTTCAGGTTAGAAGCAATAAAATGAGAAGAAAATGTTCTGACCTTTGGACCGTCTGCAGCGCCACAACAAGAGCAGGAGGACAATGAGAACGATTCCACTAACTGGTCCAACGATCAACATCACAGGAAATGAAGAGATGACAGGACTGGATACAGTTACTGGAAAAACAATAAATCATAAAACATTTATTTTAGTCCTCATTTTATTCAACAGCAACAGAAACATTTTATTAGTGTGTTTATTAAAATTACAAACTGCAGCTTTAACTTGATATTGTTAAATTGTGATTCTATGTAATGAAGTAATAAAAAACATCTGTTCAGCTCAGAGGACAGATCTATCCCACCTGGTGGGTTTAACAGGGTGCAGGTCATTTTTCTGACTTTTATTTGTACAATGCACAATATTGTAACGACTATTTTATTGTGTTTATATGTCTATAATTATAAGACATTCCTCTAGTTATTATCTTTCATTAGAGCCTCAGTGATGACTGTATGTTGAATCACTGAGGAGTTTCAGTCATTTGAAGTTTATATATCAGACGTTGTCCAGTTGTTGTCCAGATGTGCCATTTCTCTAATGAAATTTCACATTAAGTATCTGGAGAACATAGAAAAACACTCACACACATGAACATGTCCATTTTTTTTTTTGCACGATTTTGATCAATTTTTAAATCCACAAACAGAATACTTAATTCTACATTTTCATTTTATTGTCCAGTCCAAACATTCAACACTCAATGTTACATAGAAATAGACATGAAAAGTTTTGGCAAAGCAAAAAGTTTCTAATTTGTTTGTGTCACAAACTTAATATCTGCATATTAATTACAGTTGAAGGATTTTTGACTGCAAAAATAAAATATATAAACATCTTATTTGACATTTTGACATCGTAAGAGACCAAGCTTTTGCATTTACTCCAAATGGTTCAAGAACAGCAGCTGCTTTAATTTGGTTAAACCTTTTCAGGCGTTTTTGATCATTTAGATGTGGCTGTTACAAACTGTGGTTATTGAGTGGTGAGGACGACGCGGTGGACCCAGGTTGTAGAGCAAATGATGATGGTTTTAATGAAGAAATCACAAAATACAAAGTCCAGGCAGCACAGGTGAGCAATAAGGCAAAGAGCTCAAACACTGGTAGCAACTGGAATACAAACTGGACTCGAACGAGGGAAAGGTAGACGACACATGACTTTAGACTTTAGACTAGGACCCGACAGGGAAACACAGATGGGATTAAATACACAGGGAAGGTAATCAGGGAACAATAGAGACAGCTGGGAGCAATAATGGCCAGAGAGACAGGAACTAAATTAACACACAGAGAATAAAACCACATCCTCACAGTGGCCAGTTAGAAAATGTTTTACTCTAATTTTGCTGAAAAAAAGTTATCTACTGTTATTTTGAGGTAGTAGTGATGTAACTGTATCAGAGATCATAATATCATAAGAAACTAATATGAGTGAATATTGATGTTATTAAAGGAATCCTGCTGCATTTAGTTTTGCTGATCTATCCTCACAGTTCAGACCAGGTCAAACAAACTTGTATCACAACAATGAGCTGCTTAATCTAAACAAAAAGACATTTAAAGAGAAATCTGACTAAAATAGTTCAACACTCAACTTGTTAACTACTAGAAGTTTTCTGTTTTATTCTTTAGATAAAAACAACTTTGGGAACAATGTGCACATAGCAACACAAACTATAACAGTTGTGGTTTTATTATTGTAACTTGTTAAAGGAAGTGAACAATAAAAATCAGCTCCTTGTTTTCTGCAGTTAAAAATTCATAACTCAAATTAGGCCTAGTCAGTTTTATTCTGGTCTGTCCAGGGAAGAAACTTCATTTAATCCAACATATCAGGAAAACATTTTTTCTACAATCTGTTCAGAAAAAAACAACAATTAAATCACCTGTTATGGTTTCACTCCACTGTGTTGAAGAATACCAGTCATCTCTGCTTCTACACTGACACATGTAGTTTCCACTGCTGGACTCAGAGACATTGAAAGTCCAGTCTTTACTGTCTGTCCACTGTATTATTGACCCAGATCTCCTCCATTCACACGTCCACTCAGTGGTTTCTCCTCCCTGGACCTCACATGTCAGAGTGATCGACTCACCACTGAAGACATGAGAACCGTTTGGTTGTCGAGTCACAAAAACCTTGTTGGAAACTGTTTACATCAGATATGGGCAGAAAAATTAAATCACATGAGAAATTTTAATTTCATAGTTTTAGTTTCAAACAGTCTTATAGAAAAAACTTACACATTATTTCAATGATGTTCTCAAGGCTTGAATGACTGTAGAATGAGGGATTTCCTCTCTTTCCATCACACTTATAGATTCCTCCTTGTGTCACAGTGATTTCTCTGTTTTCTTCATTATTTCTGCTGAATTCAACAAAAGAAGAATCTGAGGTCCGCCTGAACCATTTGTACTTCCATCCAGCAGAGGGCTCCACTGAGCAGCTCAGTGTCACACTGCCCCCTACTGGTATGGTTGATGAACCTGCTGTCAGTTTGGCTCCAGGTTTATCTCCTGTTAACATGAATTAAAATTGGTTAATTTTCAATAATTTAAAAAACATACAAGTCTTGTAGCAGAACAAGCTACAGACTCGTTAACTGAAATAAATGAGTAGATCGGAAAATTACTGAAAATATGTCAACAATGTAGAACTTCATTAATATGAATTATTCTGGTAGTTATTCATCGTTTCAGCCATACAGATTAACAACCAGCCTCTGATTATTGTGAGACTTCACAAAAGAAACCTGATATAGAAACTTTTTCTAATAGAAAGGTTCAATCTGTGTGTGTGTGTGTTGTATGTGAGTGTGGGAGTTAAGCATTAATTCTGACAACTCAACTATGGACTAAATCAGCCACATTTTCATTTACAAGTGTCAACTTACTTGATACAGACAGTCTGATGGTTTCACTCCTCTGTGTTGAAGAATACCAGTCATCTCTGCTTCTACACTGACACATGTAGTTTCCACTGCTGGACTCAGAGACAATGAAAGTCCAGTCTTTACTGTCTGTCTTGTGTATTATTGACCCAGATCTCCTCCATTCACACGTCCACTCAGTGGTTCCTCCTCCCTGGACCTCACATGTCAGAGTGATCGACTCACCACTGAACATCTGAGGCCAGTTTGGTTGTCGAGTCACAAAAACCTTGTTGGAAACTGTTTACATCAGATAAGAAGAGAAAACTCAAATCACATGAGAAATATTAATTTCATACTTTTAGTTTCTAAAAGTCTTTAAAAAATCTTACACATTATTTCAATGATGTTCTCATGGCTTGAATGACTGTAGAATGAGGGATTTCCTCTCTTTCCATCACACTTATAGATTCCTCCTTGTGTCACAGTGATTTCTCTGTTTTCTTCATTTTGTGTTGAATTCAACAAAAGAAGTGACTGAGGTCCGTCTGAACCATCTGTACTTCCATCCAGCAGAGGGCTCCACTGAGCAGCTCAGTATCACACTGCCCCCTACTGGTATGGTTGTTGAACCTGCTGTCAATGTGGCCATGGGTCTGTCTGATGTTATAAAAACAAATATTTGATTTTATATAAAATACTGCAATTAAAAGCTTATTGTAAAGAGTGATGCTTCTCTCAGAAAAGTAAATATGTGAAAAATCTGTAAATGCATTTTATTGTCATCTTTGCTTATTATAGATACTTTTTAGAAAGTAAAATAGAAAAAGAATTAGTTTGAAATTGTTTAATTAAATAACATGAAAGAGTTCATTCTCTTTTTCTGAAAAGATAATGTGGTTAACTCTACAATTAAGCAAATCTATATATTCACATTAAGGTAAATAATATTTTCTTTGTTTTGTTGCTCTTTTTGAAATTTGTGTCTCACTTGACTTTATAAAAATCAAACCCAGTAATTATGTATGTGTCATATTTCAGACACTATTTTATCAACAAAAAAATCTGCTTGAAATAATGAAATAAAATACAGATAGCAAATGCATGTTTTTTTTTAGGGCTGATATAAAACTTTGTAATTCTTTAAAATATTCAGGTCTTACCTGAGACAGTAACAGTGACAGTTTTACTGCACTTATTGTCAGATGAACCCTTCCAGCATACACAGCACTGAAATTCATGTCTATAACTAGTAGATATACGTTGAAAACTGAAACGTTTATCTGACTGATAGGGAACAAATTCTTGACCATTCCTTTAAAGCCGGTATTTCCAGTCAGTGTCTCTTCCTACATTCATGTCACAGATAAATGTAACAATCTCTCCAACATAAAAATTCAACCAGTTGGGTTCAACAGTCAGCACAGGATCTATAACAGAACCAACATTCAGCAAGTTTGTCTTTTGATTTATAACAAAAACACATCAAGATAAAAATTAAAAGATAACACAGAATAATATCTGATATAAAAGATAAACTGGATTCTGTTCCTGAGAGGATAAATGATTAAAAACAGATTAAAGGCTGAAATTACCAAGAGTTTGTCCACAGCAGAGCAGTGTGTTCAGCACTGAAATAAAGGTTGAAAGTTCATCAGCATAAATAATAAATTAATTAAATTAAATCAAAAATATTTGCCAAACCCTCACACTCAGCTATGACTCTGTTTACCTGTTAAATAAATGCAACTATGATAAATATATTGAGTATTTATTTGTTCTGATAAGAATAAGATCAAATGTTTTAGTTTATTGTTGTTTTTCTGATGAGTTAAAACTTCATTTTATAAACTTCACATCCTGACTGAAGACAGAACATCTGCAGACGTTCTGCACGGCTACGGAAACTTCACACTCATCTCTACTGGTAAAAACGTGATAAAAGTTTTTAATGAATAATTTAAGTCTCTTGTATCAGATCATGTTTCATTTTTCATCTTTGTTATATAATATTTTCATTTCTCCCACATTAGTTGTATGGGATATAAAGTTCTGTGCTAAAGTCTGATTTTACAATAAACAGCTTTTCAAAATGTTTGCACAGAAATGTTTGTGTTAGTAATTTGTCACTGAAATAACCTGTTTGAAGTTGCAGCAAACACATCAAGAACAAATGGTTATACTAAGTAAAGCTACACAAATACAATGGAAGATAAAGTAGATATTACAGCAGACAAGATGTCAAAGACGATGTTCTTCTAATCTGCATCATTCATACAGATAAAGTGATCTACTTACAGAGTGAGACCAGAACCCTGGGTGAGGTGTTCCCCATCCTGACCTCAACCTGGAACCATGTGTTGCTCTGCTTTGGTCCAATAATCTTCCTTTCATAACATGCTGCCTCTGCAACGTCTCTAGAGAAATGGAGCCGTCTGAAACAGGATCAACGTTTTATCTGAGAATGACGGGACAACGTTTATTTTAAACACTGACATCACTGCACTGAGTTTCTGCTGTGATGTTTCCGCTCCAATGATGACAAGTTGTGGTAAAAGAAGCACAGGACTTTTTTTTCTTTTTTTTTTGCAAAAGAGTTAATAAAAAATAAAATCAATAGATAAGCTTCTTCTGCTTTTTTTAAAACCATAAAATGAAATTCACTTTAAATAAACTGTAAACAGCATTATTGTAACACATGAATAGTTTAAGTGTTTAATTCACTACTTGGTTTGTGTTGCGTGCGAACTCTCTGGCAAACAAACCATAAAATCCCCTTTTCATCTAAAACAAGTGATGGTGAGAATGATCTCACCTATCACAGATATATAAGGTCTTAGGTGTGAATAAACAGACATGAGATCAGACAGTGTGAAATAGTTTGGAGTTTAACCTGTTGGACCCTAAGGGGGTATAAATAAATTTCTGCCTGACAAAAACACACAAAAGTAAATCACTTATAGCCTCAGAGCTATTAGATTTAAATAGATTTAAGAAGAAACTCTAAAAATGTACGGAGAGTGAAAAAAAGTTTCTGTGTTTCATTTAGCAGCGTCTGTTTGTGATACAAGAAGAAGGATGGAAAATCTTATTTTCAGCAGAATAATCCTCTAACAATGATATCAGTCAAACCTACACCACACACTGACCTTTAACCTGATCCTAACTTTAGCCTCATCTACAATATGTCATATATTAATTTCTTAGCTCAGCATAAAGAAGCCGTTAGCAGCTCTGCTAACCCAGCATGGGTTTTGGCTGTGAGGTCGTGGAAAAGCATTTGGTTTTCTGATGTTACTTAATTTTCAGTTTTCTTTACTAAATATTTCACTTTAGTCCAGATCTTCCACCAAGAGACGAGGAAACATTACAGAGTGTCCTGCAGAAACTCTATAAATACAATTGCAAATGTGCTGAGCTTCATCTTCAGTGACATCCTGCTCAAGAAATGTTGACCAAAGAAGCAGAAGTTCTCTTTAATAGTATGACGACTCAGCACTGCCCTCTTGTGGCAGGCTTTTGAATACAGACTGCAGGCCATTGTTTCAGAGTTTAGGTCTGGCACTTCCTTCCTGGTGTTTTAATCTAAATTGTCCATTCAACTGAATCTAAAAATTGTCCCATTTATTCTAGTTTCAGAAGAAATAATATGTGTTTCAAGACTCTCTGAATTGTTGTTTGTGCTAAGCTAACATGGTTGTTGCAGCTTCAGGCAGCAGCTGTGTTTTCAGTGAGGATGAGGATGTTGAGCTTGATGATGGATGTGTGAGATGTTCTGCTGCCGTTTCCTCCACAGCCAATCAGACTGGATGGAGCAGGTTCATGTGAAGCAGCAGAATCCTGCAGACACACAAGTTTTCTTCCTGGATGGATCACCGGACATTCAGCCCTTTACTGGAACTCTGACAGAAATGACTACTTAATAGCACCATCTGCTGGCCACTATCTGTAAGCACAAGTCACTGACAGAAGAAGGTGGGATTTTTCCCCCCACCAAGATTCACAGATTAAATAAATAATGTTCACTGTTGTTATCAGGAAATGAAGTAAAACACACTTTTCTTTTCTGTTTTTTATTGTTAATATATACTTTCAATAACTGGAAAATGCATTTTAATTGATTTTGTATCAGGTATTGTATCTCCAACTGCTACTCCACTGTTTTAATTTTTCAACTCTCTAAAAATAACAATATTGTAAAAAATGAATTGATGTTTCTTTTATTTTCCTCCTGATACTTAAAACCTAGAAAGAGCAAAAAACAAAAACTGCTTTCATTAAAGCACTTAGCTTTTCTTTTTTTTTTAAATTAGTCTTCGGTCATCTATTATTTCTTAAAGCAGCATGCAGGTTTGTCACTCTATACTCTATACAGAACAAATCCTGAACAAATAATAATAAATTAACACACTGTGATAATTGGAGCTGTTTGTCATTGTTGCCGTTTCCTCCACAGCCCAAACACACTGGATGGATCAGGTTCATGTGAAGCAGCAGAATCATGAAGACACACAAGTTTTATTCCTGCGTCACATTATTGAACTGGCGGCCAGTTTCTGGACCGATAACTTGGAAAACTATGACTTAATGTCTCCATCTGCTGGCCACTAGCTGTAAACACAAGTCAGGGACAGAACACAGCGTCTATTTTTGGTAATGAATCATTTAAATAAATAATGTTTATGTAGAACAGGGTATTTATGTAAGTGTTTAATTATAATTACTTTTGACAATACTAAAAATTTCAAAATATCCACAACAGCCCTGTGTAGCACTATAAAATATAGTAGTAATATAAAATGTGATTTATTAAAATATTACATTTGATTTACAATTACTGTCAAATTGTTCATTTCCTCATTTGTTTGTGTGAGACAATAAAGAAAATGATCAAACACTACCTACTATTTAATGAATACCTGAATAACGTCTCTGTGTTGTAGAGACTATGTCATTTATTCATGTTTATACATTTATACATCTAGATATTTATGCACATTTCTATAAAAACATACACCAATTTACAAACTGCGTCACAGTCTTGTGACACAGTTTGTAAATTACACAGTTGAGTATTAAATTGCATCTCATGGAACATGAAAAATATGTCATTTGTTAATACTGAACTTTAATCATAAAAATACTCATGTTCCACTACTCACATTTGCTTAAAATTTCAGAAAACCACTTTGAGAAGCAAACAGAAAGACACCAAATTTACAAATTTACCTAATTCATACAGTTAGACGAAAGTTCATCCAAATATTAAAAAAAAAAAAAAAAAAAAATGTTTGAATTTTAAGGATAAACATATTTTTACATATCCCCCGTGTTTACCATTGTACTGTTGAGAAATTAAAAAGAATTTGAGTAATTTTAATTAACTCAAAACAGGAAAAGTTTTGTTTGATTTCATGAATCATGTATTTTTATACAGAGTGTGTAACTAATATACTCACTCTGTATATTAAAGCAAAGTAAAGCAGAATTACCAGTATAATAAATAACTGGGAATGTTGAGAGGGATTATTTTAACACATACAAAGCAACAGTTAAAATCAGTTTTATGAAAGGTTAATATTTGGCTTGTCACAATAGATCCTACAAAAATGACATGAGTTAGAAGCTGTAGACTGAACTACACCTAGATGGTGTTATTGTTCTCTGGTCCTGAGTTGATTTCTGAATAAACAGCCTCTTCTTTTGCTCCAGGGCGCCCCCTACCTGTGAAAGGACAACGACTGTAAGACTTCAATGTACTTTTTCATACACAAATTACTTTTTTTTTTTACTCGATTTAAACTTTACATTCCTACAATAATTTTTCCTGTAAATTCTTAATTCTAAATACAAGTAGGTAATAAGCACAAATTCACTTTCGGTTTATTTTATTTTTGAATATTGTATCACATGTCTAAATATTTATATTTTTACTTACATCAAGACGGGTTACAGTGTGTAAAAACATTTAAGCATTTCTATTTTGTCACAAAAAGAAGCTTTGTTTTTGTCAAACATTGGTCGATAGCGATGGAAAGTAAAATATTAAGTTGGAGTTGACTGTACCTTTCATTCCTGATTCCAGACGATAGTAAACAGCGCCCCTACTGGTTCATTTGGGATACCTGTTCAAATAAACAAGTCACAATTTCTAAAAAAACAAACAAAAAACAAAGTGATCTAAACTAGGCTGATATTTTTCTTCTTTAAGTTGTTTTTGTGACTTACTCTCTTTCCCAAAGTTTTTCAGTTCAATGAGAGAGTAGGTTGCATCTCTGGGTTTGTCTGCCACTGAAACATTTCAGGATTTTTCAGATCAGTTGCCTGCATTTGAACATGCAGCAGTTATATCTGGTGGAAAAGATTCACTTTACCATTTCCACTGGAGTCTGAGAAGTTGACCGACTCGTAGATATGATCGTCACCTACAGTGCAGGAAAAAAAGTGAATAGAATATTGCATTAACTCACACGCAGCCATTTGTTGATTTCACTGAGCAAATTCTAAAGCTTTCCTTACTGAATATGTAAACGCAATCTTATCGATACAAATGATAACATAGCTAAAAATGTCTAGAGTATTAAGGACAAAAATTGTTTAATTTCTGACCATGCAGAGGAGAGCTGCTCTCATTGGTGTCATTCTTGTTGAATCCATTATTTACTCCGCAGCTGATTTTTAACAGCTTCCACCTAAAACAGTGTAAATGGTGTAAATCTTTTCACAAAAATGTATCAATTTTAGATATTTGAGGTGAAGTGATGCGCTTTACTGACCAGCGGCAGCGTAAATCTGTGAACAACAAATATATTCTCTTAATACTTCATCGTTCAAATATTGTTACTATACCTTAACAATGACCAATCTCACCTTTGGACCGCCTGTAGTACCACAGTAACACCAGAAGAAGAACCAGGAGGATTCCACCGACAGGTCCGATGATCATAAGGACATCAGATGAAGAGCTGACAGGAGTGGACACTGTTACTGGAAAGAACAGTGTCATGTTCATTTTGGTTTTTTTTTTTACAATCTCATTTACTTCTTACTCAGTTATTAGAAAAATAGAGTTTACATGTAGAACCTAAAATGTAAACTAAAATGAAAATAAAACTCAACAAAAAATGTCTTCAGACACATTTTGTCCCCCAGCTGAGCAGAATCCCCACCTACAACCAACTGATAGATACGTATCCATAGCAACTAAATCTGGACGTCCTCCATGTTCCTTTGAACACACACTATGCAGTTTAAATATAATCATAGAAAGGTTTACAGAAATATATGAATACCATTATCAATGTTAGGTCTCATTAACATAATGTTGTTTCTATCGCCTAAATGTTCATTTAAAGGGAAAAAAAGTATTTTCTTTAGAAAGAAAGAAAGAAAACATTTTTCCTATTTGCAAATTGTTTCTTTTTGTGGGTAGTCATTTTTTATTAGGTTTTCATCTCATGTGCAGTCTTTTGACAAAATGTTTTTGTTTATTATGCATTGACTCTTAGATTTACACTACATCAACAACATACTCACCTAATGGAAAACAATGAAAAAACATCTTAAAAGCTTTTCATATATTAGCTTTTTCACTGCAAACTTCTTGACATGCTACTTCAAAGTCATATATTAGTGAAAATATTTAGAACTTTTAGCCATTTATATCATTTCCACATATATCTTTTCTATTGAGAATAAAATGTGCAGCTACAGTTAAAATCAAACAGGAGGGGCCAGCGTGACAGTGCATTTTCAATCAGTGCCACATTTGTTTGCGATGAGGATAAGATTGTTTTCCCATGATTAGACACCAGCAGAGAGAGAGAAAAAAAACACAAATACCTTATCACTTGAATGGAATATAATCAGAATATTTAAACTGTGTTTTGAATTTGCAGAGCACATTTCAGCAACAAGGCAGTTCAAAGGGTTTTGAACTGACTTTTCCGGACGACGCTCAGCTAGTCTTTGGGCTCCGACCAAAACCAGCTGCCTGGTTTTATTACATGTTGGGCTGGTCATGACGAAAAAAAAATATGACTCACCTGACACAGACACTGGGATCTTTTCACTCCACTTTGTCAAGAATGCCAGTCGTCTCTGCGTCTACACTGACACATGTACTCTTCACTACTGGACTCATTAACATTGACAGTCAGATGTTTATCATTTCCCATTTTTACAGTTTTCCCATCTCTCCTCCATTCACACGTCCAATCAGTGGTTTCTCCTCCCTGGACCTCACATGTCAGAGTGATCGACTCACCACTGAACATCTGAGGCCAGTTTGGTTGTCGAGTCACAACAACCTTGTTGGAAACTGTTTCCATCAGATATGGACAGTTGAAAACAAACCAAAACATAAAAATAAATTAAAAACACCTCATGAGTTTAAGCTAAAAAGTAAAGAATAATCAACTGCATTTAAAATAAATAATTGAACTTACAGCTTATTGTGATGCTGACTTCGTCACTTACAAGACTTTGATAGTTTTCATTTCCTCTCATTCCCAGACATCGGTATATTCCTGCTTGTGCTACATTAATATCTCTGTTTTCTTCATCAGTGAGTTGAACTTCAGGTGTGTTTTTGGTCCTTATGTACCATTTGTATTTCCATCCAGCAGAGGGCAGAGAGCAGCTCAGTGTCACACTGCCCCCTACTGGTATGGTTGTAGGACCTGCAGTCAGTGTGGGTTTGGGTTGAGCTGATGTTAATGAAATGAAATAAAAACGTCAGTTAATATGTTTAGTTATTGTTCAGTCAGACTGAGAACAAATATTCAAATGTCTCATCATAATATATGACAAAAATCTATAATTGAGTTTCTCTAATGGGAATCACGTGTTATCTTGAAATAGTTATCTTAATTTAAAAACCCAAATAAAAAAAAGAAAGAAAAAGAAGAGAAAACAAAAGATGACAAACAATTTATGCTATTCTGTGATTAGCTCACCTAATGAAAAATAACTAGGAACAAAAAAAAAGCTAAAGTGATTTTCTGCATATAGATTTAACTTACAGAGGAGTAAACATGTGTATTAGCTACACAACTCTCAACAATGTACAAATCTGGTTGAATAAGATCATTTGGACTCACCAGTAACAGTTAAAGAGACAGTATCACTGCACTTGGTATCACCAGAGCTCTTCCTGAGTCCACAACACTGGTATTCATCACTGTGATCGATTTGGATAGGTAGTAATGTGAAGCTTTTGTACGGGTTGGAGCGAAGAAATTGTTCTCCATTTTTTTTTATCTCATATTCCCAGTCGGTGTCTTTGCCTTCATTCATGTCACAAATGAACGTCACGCTCTCTCCAGGATGAAAAGTCGACCAGTTGGGATCAATAGTCAGAATTGCGCCTAAAACGCAGCACAACACATTTAGCACATTTATCATGCAGTTTATACAGACGTGGTTCATCCTGAGATTATAAATAAATATGAAGAATAAAAGAGAAAATACCTTCAGCATGTCTGCAGCAGAGAAGTGCATTCATCACTAAAATAAAACCTAAAACTTTTGTCATTATTAATGTTAAAAGTTCACAAACAAGCACAGAGTGTTGCTTCGTAACGTCCAGCTCTGACACTAACACGTTCTTTTCATATCACTGAAATTTCCGATCAGTAGCGCTAGTTTCCTGTTCTGTGAGCTCATGGTCACTTTTTTTATCTTCATCTGAGAAACATCATAGCTAAAGAATAAGTACTACCACAAATATTTTGACACTTCCCACACAATGTTTTGACACTTAGTTTAACTTCCTTAAACTAAGGTGACTCATGAAAAGACACCCCAGTTAAACGGTTTTAGGTAACCATTTGTTTAAAGGTCATGTTCAGTTTAGCTTAAATTAAAAGATTCATTTGCTCAAAAACTAGACGAAGATATGATGTGCAAAACAAACAAAAAATTCTCAAAAACCTAATGTAAATAGGAGAGAATGAAGATAACAGATTTTGCAAATTATTACATTAGTGAACGTTCTAATATATAGAATTTTTCTCATTAAATAAAAGATTAGTTTAAAATTTAGTAAAAAAAAACTACAAAAGAAGAGCAGTCAATGCACATACTGTCAAAAGTGAACATTTTGTTCATTTTTTTCTATTTTATCTGCGCCATTCAAACACAGGAAGTGACATCGCTGCACAACAAGCCTGATTTCCTGGCCTGATAATGACATTCTGTGTGTCGGAGGAATATTCTTTACGTTTTATTTTGGCACAAGTTGCACTGAATTGATCAAAACAACCTAAAAAATTGTTTTTTATTTTGGAATTTAAAACCTCCGACTTCAGTCTTTTGTCTTTCACCATGGAGAACTGACACTTCCTGTCCACCTAACAGAAGCCATTTTGGGTTAAACTGCTTAATAAGGCTTTAAGCTTTAGTATAGGGCCTTTAATCAATTGTTTGACATGTTATTTTAATAAGTACACAATAAAATCACAATTTGTTTCACATGTTAACAACCTCATTGTTCATCTTGTTAAATCTTTCTGCAGATTGTGGAATCAATTTTAATACCAGTAAACTGACCAAGCAATGAAAGTCCACATGTAGGATCATTTTCCACCAGTTTGAAAATAACTTATTCCATTCTTTCTGCTTTTAACTTGTAATGGACTGAATACTCATGTAGATATCATCTTGGACT
>NW_019369802.1:0-22357 GCF_002775205.1 Xiphophorus maculatus | reverse complement strand
AGCCTTGAATTTTTACATCAGGTAATTGCTGTTTTTGGCTTTATTGACGTTTTCATCCAACACTGTTACACATGGGATTACTTTGGAACTTTAAAATGGAGCAATAATAATTTCAAAATAAAAGCCTTGAATATTTTTACATCAGGTAATTGCTGTTTTTGGCTTTTATTTGACGTTTTCATCCAAAGCACTGTTACACATGGGATTAGTTCGGAACTTTAAAATGAGCAATAAAATTTCAAAATAAAAGCCTTGAATAGTTTTCATCAGGTAATTGCTGTTTTTGGCTTTATTTGACGTTTTCATCCAGAGCACTGTTACACATGGGATTACTTTGGAACTTTAAAATGGAGAAAATAATTTCAAAATAAAACCTTGAATATTTTTACATCAGGTAATGCTTTTTTGGCCGTATATGACTTTTCATCCAAAGCAATGTTACACATGGGATTAGTTTTGGAACTTTAAAATGGGAAACTAAATTTCAAAATAAAAGCCTGAATATTTTACATCAGGTAATTGCTGTTTTTTGGCTTTATTTGACGTTTTCATCCAAAGCACTGTTACACATGGGATTAGTTTGGAACTTAAAATGGAGAACAATAATAATTTTCAAAATAAAAGCCTTGAATATTTTTACATCAGTAATTGCTGTTTTTGGCTTTATGACTTTTTCATCCAAAGCACTGTTACACATGGGATTAGTTTGGAACTTTAAAATGGAGCATAATAATAATTTCAAAATAAAAGCCGTTGAATATTTTACATCAGGTAATTGCTCTTTTGGCTTTATTTACTTTTTCATCCAAAGCACTGTTACACATGGGATTAGTTTTGGCCCTTTGAAAATGAAGCATTCGAAATTTCAAAATAAAAGCCTGAATATTTTACATGACGTAATTGCTCTTTTTGGCTTTATTTGACTTTTCATCATCAACAAAGCACTGTTACACGTGGTATTAGTTTGGCCCTTTGAAATGAAGCCTACTGAAAATTTCAAAATAAAAGCCTTGATATTTTTAAACATCAGCTACTTGTGTTTGAGCATTATATAAATTTTAACCCAAGGACTATACGCATGGGATTAGTTTGGCCTTTGAAATGAGTTTAACAAAACTTCCAAATAAAAGCCTCGACAACATTTAAATCGTACCGAACGGTGCACGTCTGCCTCGCTTAACGTTCTTGCGGTTCTCCGCTGCCACTGCTTACGTCGCGGCGTTCTTTGGCGTCGACGCCGATTTGTGGCGCGACGACGCCGGGCCGAACCCCACGGCCGCGCCTTGGCAGGCCCCGGCTAAATTTCTTCCGAAATTTTCTAGTTATTCTTTATTTTCATCCGTAACCGTTAATGCGGCTCATACCGCTGGCGTGCACACCTACAAAGAGGTATCAAAACGTGCAGAAAATTCACGCCATTCCAGCTATTACTTTTGGTGGGATTCGGGATTAACATGGCGACATAATTCGCAAAAAACTACGAAAAAAACCCCATTATAACTCAATGGGAAAATCCTAGAAATACCCTATTTTTGAGGATTTGCTGTGTCGTCACAATTCACCTAGAAATGCCATTCAAATTCATTTTGTAGATACGTCTGTGATCTCTTCGAAAGTGAAGACGGCTCGTCGATACCAGTTATGGTTTGTCCACAATTTGCCTCTAAGCGACCCAAAGTTTCTCATTTTTTTGCTCATATTAGAGTGACAGCCGACCTCGGTTCATATCTGGGCACAACATTTCTTCTCTCATCACTGTAAATGCTCTGAGTGAGGTACAGATATGAATCTCGGGACTATCGCAGAGACACATTGAACTGTCATACGCTTAAAAACGCTTTTCGAATATGTATTACGGTTCCCGAACAAGAAGGATTGTGTTCCAATGCTTTTTTTCAGTAAAGTGTGTTTGCTCAAACACACTTGTGTGTTTGAGAGCTCACAGCTCAGAGCTCACACCTGCTGAGACCATTATTTGCCATAGCAACGGAACTCAAGAGGCTATTGGCTGCTGGTTAGGACTACGAATACGCATCATTGTAGTTCTATCTATCCTCAGTTGAAACAGATCAGGACTGAGAACTGGCCTTTACAACTACTTGCTGCTTTGGGCTGTATATAACTGATTTAACTCAGTAACTGTTACACATGGGATTAGTTTTACACTTTAAAATTAAGCATATTGAAAATTTCACAATAAAAGCCCTGAATATTTTACATGACGTAATTGCTCTTTTTTGGCTTTATTTGACTTTTTCATCCCAAAGCACTGTTACACATGGTATTAGTTTGGCCCTTTAAAATGAAGCTTAACAAAAATTTCAAAATAAAAGCCTTGAATATTTTTACAAATCAGCTCTTGTGTTTTGAGCATATATAACTATTTTAACCGAAGGACTATTACGCATGGGATTAGTTTGGCCCTTTGAAAATGAAGCATCCTGCAAATTTCAAAATAAAAGCCTTGAATATTTTTACATGACGTAATTGCTCTTTTTGGCTTTATTTGACTTTTTCATCCAAAGCACTGTTACACATGGTATTAGTTGGCCCTTTGAAATGAATATTAACAAAAATTTCAAAATAAGCCTTGAATATTTTTACATCATGTAATTGCTCTTTTTGGCTTTATTTGACTTTTTCATCCAAAGCACTGTTACACGTGGTATTAGTTTGGCCCTTTGAAATGAAGCTTAAAAAAGTTTCAAAATAAAGCCTTGAATATTTTTACAATCAGTAATTGCTGTTTTTGGCTTTTTTGACGTTTTCATCCAAAGCACTGTTACACATGGGATTACTTTGGAACTTTGAAATGAAGCATACTGAAAATTTCAAAATAAAAGCCTTGAATATTTTACATCAGGTAATTGCTGTTTTTGGCTTTATATGACTTTTTCATCCAAAGCACTGTTACACATGGGATTAGTTTGGAACTTTAAAATGGAGCATAATAATAATTTCAAAATAAAGCCTTGAATATTTTTACATCAGGTAATTGCTCTTTTTGGCTTTATTTGACTTTTTCATCCAAAGCACTGTTACACGTGGTATTAGTTTGGCCCTTTGAAATGAAGCATTCTGAAAATTTCAAAATAAAAGCCTTGAATAATTTTACATGACGTAATTGCTCTTTTTGGCTTTATTTGACTTTTTCATCCAAAGCACTGTTACACGTGGTATTAGTTTGGCCCTTTGAAATGAAGCATACTGAAAATTTCAAAATAAAAGCCTTGAATATTTTTACATCAGCTACTTGTGTTTGAGCATTATATAACTATTTTAACCCAAGGACTATTACGCATGGGATTAGTTTGGCCCTTTGAAATGAAGGTTAACAAAACTTCCAAAATAAAAGCCTTGACAACATTTTTAAATCGTACCGAACGTGCACGTCCGCCTCGCTTAACGTTCTTGCGGTTTCTCCGCGTGCCACTGATCACGTCGCGCGTCCTTTGGCGTCGACGCCTTTGTGGCGCGACGACGCCGGGCCCATGCCCGACGGGCGCGCCTTGGCAGGCCCCGGCTAAATTTCTTCCGAAATTTTCTAGTTCTTTATTTTTCTTCCGTAACCGTTAATGCGGCTCATACCGCTTGGTGCACACCTACAAATGAGGTATCAAAACCTGCAGAAAATTCACGCCATTCCAGCTATTACTTCTGGTGGGATTTGGGCTTAACGTGGCGACATAATTCGCAAAAACTACGAAAAAAAACCCCATTATAAGTCAATGGGAAAAATCCTAGAAATACCCTATTTTTGAGGATTTGCTGTGTCGTCACAAATTCACCTAGAAATGCCATTCAAATTTCATTTTGTAGATACGTCTGTGATCTCTTCGAAAGTGAAGACGGCTCGTCGATACCAGTTACGGTTTGTCCACAATTTGCCTCTAAGCGACCCAAAGTTTCTCATTTTCCTAAAGTTAGAGTGCGTCTCTGGCTGCTTAGAGTGAGAGATGAAGACAACTTTTTCAGCCCAAATCATTTTTGAAATCGCCATCACGCCCACAAATATCGCACGATTAGTATCACAATCGGTCCTGACATTGATACGCCTGTCTGCTCCGGTAAAATGTTTTCGAAATTTATCTAGACCGTACGGTTTTCTGTCACGGTGCTTCAGAGCAAAGTCATGCGACAGGATTTTCTGAGGCTGTCTGAGGCTCTCTCCATGTATTTGAATAGAATTTCAGATCTGGGCACACATTCTTTCTCTCTCACTGTAAATGTTCTGAGTGAGGTACAGATATGAATCTCGGGACTATCGCAGAAGACACATAGGCCTCTCATACGCTCGAAACGCTTTTCGAATAGTATTACGGTTCCCGAACAAGAAGGATTTGTTTCCCATGCTTTTTTCAGTAAACCGTGTTGGCTCAAACACACAATTGTGTGTTTGAGCATGTATGACTCACAGCTCACACCTGCTGAGACCATTATTTGCCATAGCAACGGATCTCAAGAGGCTATTGGCTGCTGATTTGGACTACAAATACGCATCGCTGTAGTTCTATCTATCCTCAGTTGAAACAGATCAGGACTGAGAACTGGCCTTTAGAACTACCCGCTGCTATGGGCTGTATATAACTGATTTAACTCAGTAACTGTTACACATGGGATTATTTTGGAACTTTAAAATTAAGCATACTGAAAATTTCAAAATAAAAGCCTTGAATATTTTACATGACGTAATTGCTCTTTTTGGCCGTATATGACTTTTCATCCAAAGCAATGTTACACATGGGATTAGTTCGGAACTTTAAAATGGAGCATAATAATAATTTCAAAATAAAAGCCTTGAATATTTTACATCAGGTAATTGCTGTTTGTGGCTTTATGTGACTTTTTCATCCAAAGCACTGTTACACATGGGATTAGTTTGGAACTTTAAAATTAAGCATACTGAAAATTTCAAAATAAAAGCCTTGAATATTTTACATGACGTAATTGCTTTTTTTGGCCGTATATGACTTTTTCATCCAAAGCACTGTTTACACATGGGATTAGTTCGGAACTTTAAAATGGAGCATACTGAAAATTTCAAAATAAAAGCCTTGAATATTTTTACATCAGCTACTTGTGTTTTGAGCATTATATAACTATTTTAACCCAAGGACTATACGCATGGGATTAGTTTGGCCCTTTGAAATGAAGTTTAACAAAACTTCCAAAATAAAAGCCTTGACAACATTTTAAATCGTACTGAATGGTGCACGTCCGCCTCGCTTAACGTTCTTGTGGTTCTCCGCGTGCCACTGATTACGTTGCGGCGTTCTTTAGCGTCGACGCCAATTTGTGGCGTGACGACGCCGGGCCCAAGCCCGACGGGCGCGCCTTGGCAGGCCCCGGCTAAATTTCTTCAGAAATTTTGTTTTTCTAGTTTAAAGTGCACTAATAGTAGAAATTAGACCAAAATAACTTAAGAGTTTGTGTTTTTGCAATGCAGATTGTAAAGTTTCCCATAACCATCCACACACAAATGCATTTCATAATGTTGGGCTCCAGCAGTGAGCCCTGTGGAACACCTAATGTAACTTTTTAATGTGTTGACTTCTCTACAAATTTTTCATGCTATCTTTTTTTTTCTGTATATTTTGTTATTTTTTTTACTCAGTAAAAAGTTAGTTTGGTAAAGTCACATGACACAACTTTAACTTTTTGATTGTCTTGATGAAAGCCTTTTAACAGAACAAGTATTTAAAAAGTGTAAATATAAAAGATTTCCAAAGTTTGGCCACCTCTAGCTGAGCAGAGGTTTTAATTTTTAATTTTCTGCTTGGACTGACCCACAGCTTGAGCCATTATCATAGCTAATATCTGAGACATAATGGAGGAAACTGTGATTAGCAGATCCGAATGCATAATGTATGGCAGCAAATAGTCAGCTGGGGCAATTTGCTCTTCACTACTTATCTTTTTCCTCCAGTGTTTGACATAATTAAAGGCTGTTTTTTAGGACAGCTGTCTGCCTCCACTCAAGGTAATCAGCACAAAAAGAAGCTTTACAGGATTTACAAATCCATTATTTTTTAATTTATGTTTAATGTATTGAGAATTACAGCAACAAAAAAGCACCCTAATGATTTTCCTTTTACACAACATTTTAATTTTTGTAAATTCTTTTTTCTGTTATTGTTATGTTTACTCAATACTGATGTTAAGTTGATGCTGCATATTGCCTGAATGGTTCAGTCTTTTCCCAGAGTCATTTAAAAGCCGAGTTGGAGATGAGGAAGAGGAAAATTTGAGCCAAAATATTTGGCACTGGTGCAGCAGGTGCTTTGATTCCAAAAAAACCTCTGCTTTCTGTCAGAAGCTGATAAAACAATATAAATATATACTGTATATATATAACCTTAAAAGTAAGAAGTAGCTACACAAGTGTCGTTCTTTAAATAGCTGTTATCTTGAGTCGCAGTTAGTCTTTGCAACATTAGCTTTTCTTGTTTTCTTGTTAAGTTGTGTATTTATTAGCTTGATATTTCTATTCTATCTGATTTCTGTCTGTCTGATTTTCCAAATGAGAATCCGCTGACAGTTGTTTAGCAGTAGTAAGATATTGACGATTCACAACTCTGTCACAAAACCCCACCTAAAAGAGCAAGCAAATGTACACTTTCAAAATCTATCTTTATTTCCAATTACCTACAGGGCTTTTGTGGTGGTATAAGTTTAATAACGTCTATTGAAAGTCATTAAAATGTAATGAATTGAAGCATCTGAATAATGAAGTCTTCATCATTATTCAGATGAGATGAGAGCAGTGGTGCATTTCAACCCCCAACACGTTCTAATAGTATTTTAATTTTGCTACATGTATTACACAACATAGAAAATTAGAGCAGCAGCTAACGCTCCTAAAACATATTTTTAGATTTTAATTTGCCAGAAAGATTGAATGCATCGTCTCTGCAGGACATTTTATAAATTCAGGCTTCATATTCTGGCTAGACTAGTTACAGCTTCTCGTCTTTTTGTCAGAGTTTCAGAGGAGCCGATTCTGTCCGGACATAACAGACAAATGAAAGAATCAGAAAATCTGTCCAAGAAAAAAAATTTAAGGGGACTTGTTATGCAAATTTTACATTTTGCATGTTTTTGAACTTCCATTTGGGTTCCTACTTCTTCTAAAAACAACCCAAACACTTAAAAAGAAAACTCATCTAGTTTTTGGCAATAAGTTAATGTTTTTTGGTTTCAAAAACCTGCAGAATGTGATGTCACAAATCAGCAGGCACTGTGGCGTTACCTAGCAACCCCTGCCGAACCCAGCCCTGTCACCTAGCAACCCAAGTTGAGCTGCAGGACATTAAGTAAAATGGCTGCTGGAAAAGACAAAAGTTTAGTTGTTGACTTATCGTCCAGAAACCACTTGTTGAATTCTTGTTGGTTGTGCTGGAGGCTCCACTTCTGCTTTTCAAAGATGTACAGTTGTGTAATTGCACATCTGTTTGCTGCCATTTTCACATGCAAGTGTAAACGTTGATTTGGAGGCGTGGCCAGCAGCAGCTTATTTGGGTTTAAAGTAACAAGACGCGCTATAACGGTTCATTCTGACTAAAAATCTCAAAATTTTACAAAAAATGTAATGAACATGTTTTGTACAGACCATAGACCTATCATAACCTGTTTAAGGAACCACAATCTGTAATATTTAAGAATCCACTTAAAGTCAAATTTCACATGTTGAGTTTCTTCTCATACAAGGAAGTGACCTTCCTTCCATTTCATTCAAAATGTCCTCCACAAGCAGCGTGTTCCCACAATCCAAGAAGAATTGGTGATGATGTGTGAATGAATCACAATATCACAAAACCAAAATGAAAACAAGTCACTTAAAGTTAAAACTTTGACATTTTGGATCTAAATATGATGATAATGCATCCAGTCAGAGCCTCTCCACTCAAAATAAAAGCTGCCCTTTATCATAATATACTGCTTAACTACACCAGTTATATTCCATAAGTTGCAAAACATTACAAATAGAATGCATTTATTTATTATTTGAAACATAAACTACTGTTACTGATGATGTCATTGAACCGACAGTGGAAAATAAACGTGGAAATCTGCGATGCAGACCAATGTGAACTTGAGGCTTCAGAGAATCTAACAATCCTGAGCTCGGATTTATTTAATAAATGCAAAGGTGTAAAACCTCTGCTCTCTTTTTCCATGCAGTCTGGGAAATGATCTTTGCTTTTAAACATTTATTGGTAAAACTTCTCTATTACTGGACTAGTTTGTTAAAAGCAAAAATATTCATTGAACTTTACCCCTGAATTAAAGTTAAATGTGGGTTCAGACAGCAATTATTTCCTCTGTTACTTCCTGATCTTCAGTCTGACCTGATGATGAATTATAAGGTCACAAAATCAAATCAGAGCATTCGTGTGGACGGACTCAGACTGCCTATTATTCCTGGCGCGTTTGTTCTTGTGTTGGAAGTTTCCTTCGTGTCGGCTCGACGTTTTGTTTTATTTACAGACAGTGACTCATGAGTTGGGTAACCAAGAAATCGAAGCTTTCTGTTCTCTTGGGAAAGTTTGGCAAAGACCAAAAGTAAAGGAAGCAATAGTATCTCTGATATGTCATTAATATCATTTGATGTTCATTGGATCATCTTTGTGTTAATCTTTTGCACTTTAGTCAACAAACCACCTGAACTTTGCAAACTCCCAAGAGTGGAAGTGGCCAAATCAGAAAATATATTGCAGATGTTTTTTTGTCCAAAGCTCCGGTAATGTGTCATAATCACCATCCACAAAATCAATGTTACTTGCAATAAAAGTACAAAAATGAATTTGCTTAATGGAAACATACACTTTTTTTTTTAAATTGCTGTTTTCAATAAAAAGTTGTCAGCTGTGTTGAAATAGATATATTTCTCAGAACTGCAATGCAAAAAAAATTATTTTTTTGCAAAACAGCCGAATGTTACTACTGGCAAAAATGACAAAAAAGACGACAGGAAGTGGTACGACGAAGCTTCCTGTCACTCCATTTTTGCTTTCGTGAAACCGGAAGTTGCGCTCAGTGTTTCCTTAAGAGGTTTTCGTGTTGTTTCCTTCAGTGGTTCTTGGTGCAGCGCCCCCACAGGTGGGGAGGGGAACAGGTTCTTCAAAGTGTTTGGTTTGTTTGACTCAGTGCAGCGTGAAAACAAACCGCACCACCTGCAAATGTAACAAATGTTGCAAGTTTGGCCACAAAATGAACCGAGTCTACATGTTAAAAGCATCAGGAGGTAAACTAAATTTTTAATGAAGTGTGTGTGTTTATCAGTTTGTATTGCAAAACCAAAATATGAACAGTTTGGAGTGTGACTTCATATTTTCTGGTGAGCATACAGACAATAGTCTTCTATAAAAAGAAAAACAATAACAATGGGTCAGGAGGTACAGCAGCGTCTCTTCTTCCTAATAAACCCGAGGGAAACCATGCTGGCTGAGAACATCCTGTTGTTATTCCATCGCTGCTTCAAAAAGAAAAAAATCTCAATACGATTTTCAATAAGAAAGTTCTGCAGGAGGTCGACTCGACAGAACAGCAAAACATTTTGTTCCCAAAGCAGAAATCTGTTGTCTGCAAATGCTTTTTTCCCAGTCAGACACAGAAATCAACACAATGAACCGCAGTCTAACAAAAGCTGCTGGATTGTTAGCAAAACTTTAGAACCCAAAAAAGTGAAGGTTACATTCAATAAAATTTCCATTTGCTCTCATTCTGATCTTTGTTCCTGTTATTTCCAAATGAAGGTAAAGTAGACGACAGAAAGCTCTTCAAAACTGAAGAACTGTTTCATGGTAAATGTAACACGGCCTTTTAAAGCTCTAATTAGCCATTAACATTTTCCCCCTGGTTGTAAATTTCTCTGTTTTTAACAAAGTGCCTTTAACATTATAAAGAGTCAAGAGTTTAATTTAGTCATTCTGGTCTGCTTTCCGCCCTTCCTCTCGTCCATTATCAGGAGACGGATAAGCAGTTTAATAAGTGTGACTGTCTCTGTGTCTGATTTAATGTGATATAGACAAATATCCAAAAGGCAAAATTAAAACAAATGAAGTGTGAAGTGTGCATGTTGTGAGTGAGGACAGAGGCTCTCTGGCTTCCAGGGTCACAGTAATGATGAGTTATTTTTAGACATATTGACTTTGTTTGACTCAAAAGTTTTGCTTAAATTGTGTCAACTGTTTTGAAGTTAGAAGTTTACTTTATGGTATATTTGGTGCAAATGCCTTAATGCACTTGAAATAAGACAAAACTAATTTAAAAGTAACTTTCTACTATGCGTAGAAGGTTTTTTAAGTCAATAATTCCTTAATATTGATGAGAATTTAGTTTCACTGGCCGATAATTTCACTTATGTGGAAAAATTTCATATTGTTTGAAATAATAATAGCACTTTTTCATCAATGTTAAGGAATTATTTACTTAAAATAAGCTCATATTCCTGCTGAAAAGTTACTTTTAAGTTAGCTTTGTCTTATTTCAGATGTGCGAAAACCAGAAACTCAAAAAAATACTTGGTAAGATTTTGTGTTTTTGCAGTGTGTGCTCTGGAAAAGTTACATTTGACGTTCTGAACGTTGGCATTAACGCGCAACATGCTGTTTACCCTGTAATGTATTTCAAAATATTCAAATTCAGAATACTTTATTTTCTGACAGGATTTTGTTAAAATGCTGTTTGTTATTTTTTACTCCAGTTCTTACCAGCATTTTTACTCTGATACGCATGTCATCCGGACATTTACCGTTTTTAATACCAATAACATTTCATGATATATATCGTTACCGCCACTCATAAATTTTATACCACATCCCTCAAATGGAACAAAAAACATGTAAATGTGAATTTTGTATAATACGTCACTTTTAAGAAATTTTATTTTATGTTTTCTCTGGTTGTTTTTGTTAATATTAAAATTAATTTGACACCAAAAACATTTAATTGTGGCAACAAAAAAAAAAGAAAACTAAAATACTTTCTCACTGTAGAAATCCCTCCTGCAAGTTCTGAGTTTTATCTTTTTGCTCTTTCTTCAACACAACAGACCAGAACTTCCTGCTGTTTGCAAAACAGAGTCCCTGATCATGTATAGATATGAAATATTATCTAATTTCCTAATTATTTCCTCTATGCAGGAGGACTCTCAGTTTTTATATCTTTGTAGTTTAAACATCAGCAGAATAATGGAGTTTAGGCGCTTCTGGAGGATCATCATCACGTCAGAAATATTCTGCTCTTTATTCTCTTCAGCTTTCATAAAATCTCAAAAGATGAACTTCAGAAGATGCGCAATGATTTTAAACCCTCAATGTTTTTTCCAGATTTGATTGTTTTTAACAGATGAACATTTTAACCAGTCATTAAAGATTTCTATACGGCCTTGTGTAATATGTTAACAAGCACTTACAGACATGCAAATTCAGCTGCACTGACTTTTTCCTGACCTTCTTAGTTGATGTATAAAAGATCTGAGGGAGGAAAATTCAAGAAAATGAAAAGTGTGACGTGAAAATTGTTTTTCAGCATCTCCTGCTAATGTCAGGGTCAGAAATTAACAGAAATTTTCAGCATTGTTTTGCTGCTGGTTTCAGGGTTGCAGTTGCTGATTGAAACACATTCCTGCATTTAAATAACTTTTCTCAGAGATGCTGAAGTTTGTCTTTTTCATTAAAACATCCTGTTTTTTCTGAGCAGCAGATCAGATCAAACTTGGCAAAATTTCAAAAGTTTATATGTTGAAAAACTGATTTTACTTGGAGTCTGCAGGGCTAATTAAAAAAGTTAAATAATAATTAAATGTCATGCATAATCATCTTATGGAACATGCTTTTCAGATGTGGTTTCAGATAAATATGAATTATTAATTGATTATCTCGGTTTGTGTTTTGAAACTAGTAGAAATGTTTCCTTTTGTCAATACTTTCCATTCATAGCCAAAATGTTTATGTTTTAATGAAACTGAATTTGAAGTATTTTAGATTTTTATTTGTTAAAGCTTATGATCTTCTGTTTTCACATCATTTTTATGTTTTAAATTGTCCTTTATTATTGTTAGAAATTAATTTTGTCAGAAAATAACAGGATATTCAGTGACTAACAGGAATTGCTTTGTCCACTGAGTAGAACCGATTAAATTTTTTGTGAAAAACAATGAAAGGAAACTGAAAAAAGCAGATGATTAATGAGCCATGAAATAGATGATAAGGTACTTTTATAAGAGAATAAACAGTTACATAACTACAGTTTTTTGTTGTAATTAGAGGACAAACTCTTGAAGGCTTCACTTCACTGCTTTACTGATCCACTTTATACTGAATTATGCTCTAAAAATGTTTAATAATTTAACTCCACCACATGTACGTCTTATTTAAAAATGAACCTGACCTCAGGACGAGTTCGGCCTTCAGGCGTTTAGGAATATTATTAATGATAAATGTCCTAGCAAATGAACAGGAGTATTTTGTCCATTTTAATGTTTATGAGTTCTGCTTGTTGTATTGATCAGGAATGACTAAAGCTTTCATTGGTATTTTGTTTCTGTTCACTAGAGGATGCTTTCTTTTCAGGTTTTCTTATAAAGGGAGTAATTTAGTTTAGTCGTTATGTGAGCATCTCAATATTATTAAAAAGTAACTTTCTTCATTGCATAAAATAGTATTTGAAACAGCAATTATTAAGCGGAGAAGGCCAGACTAATCTGAGAAAATTTCTAGAAAACTAGGAAATTTCAGAGGATGAAAAGTTTACAATTTGCTAGAAAAAAATCAGAAATGTTGAGAATTTCAAAAGTCTAAAAATGTCAATCTTTGAAACTCATTAATTTCTGTGTTTTAGCAGAAATGTACTCATTTTTTCCCTTTCTACAACAGCCATAATACGCCACCGAGATTTAACACAAATGCACTTCAGTTAAAACAGAACATTTTCTATTTAGTTTTAAGGTAACGTTAAATGCACTACAACTGTAAAGTCTGTCTTATTTTAACATAATTCATTATGTTAGACTGAAATCTACAAAAAATGTTGTAAAACTATACTTTTGCCATTTTTAAGAGCCAGTTACAGAATGATAATCACAAACCTGTTTTTGTTTAAATCTGAACTGATTGAACTGTTTCCACTTTCTTTTCTTCTTCTCAGTCATATTTTAAACTAGAATTTCAAAACCATTTGAATAGAAAAATTGATTTCTGAGTTAAAAATTGTTTCAGAATTGAATCATGACCCTAAAAATTGGAATCGAATCACGAAACATTCACATCTCTTCACTTCGAGACCTTAAATCCAGAATCCAGAACATACAGAACCAATATTCCCCCAGAAATGACCTTTTCACTTTGTAAATAAACCACTTTCAGTTCTTACTTTGTGTTGCGTCTCCATGTAGGTTTGAACCTACAAAGGATAACAGTGCTTTTCTAAAAAGCTGTCAAACCTTCACATTTTTATTCGCAGTGGTTCTTTAATTACAGGAGGAACAAAATGAGCGCTTCCTTTCCTCTGACAGATTCACACAGTGGTAAGAATTTGGCAAAATGTCAAATTTAACTGCTGTAGTTCCAACTTCCAGCTCAGTCTGTGTGAATAAAATCATTTTAAATCCCCCAGAAGGAATTCTGACAGTTAGAATGATCATGTTTTTTAGTGCATTTATAAAGGAATTCATCAGGCAAGTTTTTATTCCTGATAACTAAATTCTTGTTCAAAAAGCAATACTAATTATCAAGTCAGATTAAGTTTATTTGAACCTAAATGGCTGCTCAAAACATGCACATGTAAACATGCTTGAATTCCACCTGCTAATCTGCATTTACACTTGCTCTAACTAAAGCAGATGAAAACACTGGGGAAAAATCTACTTAGTTTTAAAAAGTGTTGTGTTTTGACAAATGTAAGACATTCTTTTAATTAAACCAATGGGATTTTATGGATATTTTATTGAGAATATTTTAACCTTCTGCTGTTTTAGCGATGCTAAAGAGGCTAGGAGAAAATCCTTGAAGCACAACAGCCACAGTCAGCAAACACATGGGAGCCATGAATGCGGTTTGAATGCATATATGAACACCAAGCGGACCAGACACAGGAAGTGGACTACAGCGCAGGGCATTTTGGGTAAATACAACCAAAGCAAACATGTTAGCCTAGTGCTAGCAGAAGAAATTACTCTTGTTTTTTTCTAAACAAAAAAGAAACGGCTAAAATCTGATGCTTCCCACTTTTGCTGATATACATAAGAAAAATGCTCTCATCGTCTTCTTCAGTGGTTTTCATGTCATTTCCTCTAGTGGTTCTTGTTGCAGCGCCCCCACAGGCGAGGAGGGGAACAGGTTTTTCAAATAGCTTGTTTGGTTTGATATATTGCAGTGCAAAGAGAAATGTAGCAAATTGAACTGAGTTTACCAGACTATCAGGTGGGAAAACATACTAAGAACAGTTATTAAAAAATGTATGAAGAAACAGTTAATGAAGATCCCATAATTATTTTATGAAAAAAGAGGAAATGATTTATTCTTTGAAACTAAAATTTACTCTATACCTCTGTTTAATGTTTTTTATCTCACATTGGTTAACTTAAAATGTATTTAAATAAACTTTCCTCTCTTCAAAGACTCAACATGCAGCTGAATCTTGCACATTTTCTGATTTAGACACAATTCACAGAACCTATTTCTGACCTGAAGTCTTACATGAACACAACCTGTTCACATCCATGTGCTGCTTCTTCATCTGCCTGAACGTTTTGAGGAATTACTCATAATCACAGCAGCAACGAGCGCCTCGGCACTTAGGCTGGGAACATCAGAATACACTTGCTGACCGTTGTTTTTCCTCTGAAATTTATTTCCTCTTCTCTGCACCTCGACGCAACACACCATCTTCTGTCTCAAGTGGAAAATGTGTTTTCTGCTCTTTGTGTCACTTGAGGTAATTATGTGTCTCCATGTATCCACAGTGAGCATAAAAAAAAGAGCTCATTCATGCAGAAAAGCAGCTCTGGAGGAAACAAGTAAGTCCATTAAAGATGTTTTTTTTTTGTTGCTTTCACAGTTTTTTACTAAAACATTTTCCAACATTTAACAATTACAGGACATCCTTAATGTGCTTTCATGAGTTGTGACGTTTTATGTTCCTGAATTATATAACAACATCCATACTTTTTATTTCATTTTATGTTGCACAGTTATACAAACCTTACATCAGTGGTCCCCAAACTACGGCCCGCGGGCCAGATGCGGCCCGCCTCCACATTTGGTCCGGCCCCCTGAACAATACCAGAGTATTTTCATATATGTGCATTTTTATTTGATAAGTTGGACTTTTGCAATAAAATGTTCCTTAGTAATGAACTTTATTTATTATTAACTATTAGTTAGTAACTATTTTATACATGCATATAATTGACCCTAACCCTTTTTTTTATGTGGAGAACCCAGTGTTATTTGGTTATTATTTATTTCATAAATAGTGTTATTTCCTGACTTTTGTTCTCTGAAGAATCCAGAAAAGGTTATTTGATTGTGCTTCTGAAAAACAATACATTTTTATGTTTAGCACTCTTACAATCGTCACACTTTTTCTGTTACAAAACTGACCCCGGCCCCCCATCAGAGAAGGGACAAGTTATGTGGCCCTCACAGGAGAAAGTTTGGGGACCCCTGCCTTACATTTTTGAAAAGCAAAAGTGGAGCCTCCTGCACAACCAACAAGAATGCAGCCAGTGGTTTCTGGTAACCTATCATGCTTCCTTGAACAGGTTAGGAAAGACTATGGCCTAAACAAAACATGTTTTTGCACATCTTTAGATTGTGAGGCATTAGTCAGAATGAGTTGTTTTAGGGCCTTTGTCACTGTAAAACCAAATTAGCTGCTTCTAACTCGGTGTTTACAGTTCCATGTGAAAATGGCTGCAAACAGATGCGCAAATATACAAGTATATATCTTTGAAAAGCAGGAGTGGCGCCTCCTGCATAACCAACAAGAATGCAGCAAGTGGTTTCTGGATGGTAAGTAACACGTGGAACTCTGCTGGGGTTGCTAGGTAACGGTGCAACGTCTTTGGAATGTGACTTGATAATAGAGAGGCTTTGTGAAAAGGCTCCTTTTCCAGACACCAAAAAACAGCTGGAAGTTTTTTTTTAAGTGCTGGACTGTTTTTAGAAGCAGATAATACTCAATGGAAGAACAAAAACATGGAAAATTGTGAATTTAGCATAACAAATCTCCTCTAACATTTCTTTTCACAGAATAACGGAAGTAAATCAGGAAAAGGTAAGTTGGTTCCTCACTGAATGCTGGTTTTGTTCAGTTAAGGTTCTGAAGAGAAGATGTGATACATTGTGGCGATTTTTGTCATAAATTCAAAGCAATCCTGATGCTTAAAAAGAAAAATGTAGTTGGTGCTTCTGGTTTGTTTATCTGCCCAAACAGCAGCTTGGCAGAGCTGCAGAGTCCATCATGCATCACTGCGTGTTTGGGTCCAGCCTGTCCACTGCTTTCCCATACATTCCTCCGTCTCTTTCATACTCCACACATTTCTGTTCTCCTTTTGTTGCCCTGCAGGCCTCAGCACATTACAAAGAGATGCAGCGAGCTCAGATCTGGCTTTCATGAGTTCTGTAACACAGAACCAGAACTTTGTTAAAAGGCTTGAGCAAGTTTTTTGTCTCCTAACATCAGGAAAATTCTCAGAAAGTTTTAGATCTGATGTGGAATTCAGCAGAATTATGAAGCAAATATGAAGGAAGCAGAGGAAATACATCAGTGCCATTCAGTGTGTTACTGCCTAGCTTTGCTCTCGGCATAAAAATGTGTTTCAACATGTCGGCCAACCAGAAGTCAAAATGTTCAACTATTCTTCCATCTTCACGTCTGTGTAGCGCATTATGTTAGCTAAAACCGTATAATGTAAAGGAGACACAAAATATAAAAAGTAGAACTGGAATAATAGAAAACATCTGGCTTTTAAAAAGTTAGAGCATTTTATGTTCTCATTTCCAAAGAACCAGAACGAACAGTATTCTGCTTGAATGATTTATAATAAATCTGATATTTGACAAAAATAAATTCAAAACCTAGAAAAATGTCCTTGATTTTAAAAATTCCTCAGCCTTTTATGTTTAACCGAAAGTCCAATAATTACGACAAGTATTAGGGCCATACTAAGAAAATATAAAAATCAAAATTACAATTACAAGAATAAAGTCATAATATTACAAGAACAAAACTCATATGAACATAACCTCAAAATAATAAAAGAATAAAGTCTTTGTATATGAGAATGAAGTCATATTTTTAGAATATTTGTATGAAAATAGTCGTAATAAAACAAGAATAATTCAAAATTAAAAGAAAAATGTCATAATATCACAAAATAGTCATAATATTAAAAGAATAGTTGAACAAAGTCATGAAAAACTTTAGCCATAATATTCTGATAATAAAGATATAATAATACAAAAATAAAGTAGAAATTCAGAGAATAAAGTCACAAAATTACAATAATAAAGTCGAAATAATACGAGCATATAAATTATAATTTTACAACAATGAAGTCGAAATATTATCACTTTATTATTGTAAATAATCCTAATATTTTAAAATAATATCAGTAATATTTTGACAGTAAAGTTGTAATATTATCACTTTATTCTCGTTTTATTTTGACTTGATTCTCATACGACTATTCCGTCGTATGTGATTTTTCTGAATTTTAAATTTAGCGTAATACTCCGTGGTAAATATCAGATTGTTGAGAGACAAAGATCGAAGCTTGACAGACATTTTCTTGTCAGGCGGTGAGAAGTCATGATTGGGTTTAAATGAAGTGTTTCTAAAAACCCGAGGCAGTGTGTCAGGGAGAGTCACAGACAGAAAATCACCTTTGTTTTCTGAGGATGGAAGGACAAAAACAGCAGAAGCCACAGAATGTTGATGCTGCTTGAAGTGACTGGGAGTGAATTGTGATGGGATCCTGCTGCCTGCGGCACGTCAGAGGAGAAAACTAACACATCTAGTCCAAATCTGTGGATCTTTTTCACAGCATAGATTTAAATATGTGATTTTTGCATTTATGCATAAATATTTTAGTGGAACATGAATACCTGACAGGTTCACATGGGAATAGAAATGGCCTGAGGGGCGGCGCGGCAGGGGGGCAACGAACAAAGGCTGCAGGGAATATATTACTACAAAATACACTAAATAATTATTCAACTACTTTCTAAACTATTCATACAGTTCCTTATTTAAATATGATACACTTTTTCTGAATGTTGAGGCTGAGAATGATATGAATAAGCACACTACACAGGAAAGCCCTCCTGAATATTTAAGGAGATAAAAAAAATGAAGGTCTATGCAAAATTTGTTGAAGGACAATTCTCTTCCTCGGAGTTTGTGACGGAAATCCTAAAGCAGTTCATCTCAAGGGGGAAGGGAGGCGAGCCATGTGCTGCAAAATTCAAAACCTTTCTTCAAAATTAAAGATGTTGAAATGTTCCCCCCATGTTTCCATTTACCTCTGCAAAAAAGTCAGTTAATTCGACTTAAACATATACACTGAATAAAAAGAAAGATTTTTTAGTTTAGTTAGAATTACCAAAATTATTTCTATTTGCTAAATGACAGAAAACTTTGCAAAAACATTTTTTTTTTTTTTAGAAATTACTTACACAGACTGTTGATAACTTCTGTTTCCAACTATACATATGAAACCTTGAAAAGTTTAATTTATTCCTGAAGTTTGGGTTTGGAAACAACACGTGGGCAGCGTTCTCCAAGGTTTAGCATCCTCATACTGTAACTAACCCTCAGTCTATCAGAAAATGTTTCTGCACTTCAATTCCCTTTGATTGTCGATTAGTAATTTGGGAAGAATCTTTCCCCCCAGCAAACTGTGTGGACTCTGACTCCTTAACCTTTTAGACTCATCCACCAACCGTAGGTTCTGGATAACTTCACATAAAAACCGGGCTGGACAACGAGACTCTGCCTACTTTGGCAAACACCTCAAGAGATGAGATGAGATCAGTTTGGAGCTGAAGTTCAAAATAATAGAGATTACACTGACAAGGGTGAATCTGTTCCCAAGGTGCTGTAGGAACTCTGAAGTTTAGCCGTAAGGCAGAATATTTTGTGTTAGTTTGTATTCTTGCTCATCACTGATGTCCCTTTTGGTCAGAAAACAGGGTTTCCATAGTAATGTTACCCAAGACAGGTTCAACTTTATATGGTAAAAGAAAAAAAAGGAGAGGAAAAAGAAATCCAATCCTCTGCTGCCCTCTAGGGTATTAATGGTAGAAGTGAAAGCATACTTAAATTAAATATATTAAAAAGTATCATGTAAGATTAATTATATGTGTATAGATCACAACATTCAAACAAAAAACAGATTTGCTGCCATTATGCGGTTGAAACCATAGGTTTACATTCACCAAAATAAAACACACAAACTTAGTTTACTGTAATTTTATTCATACGTTCAACTTAATTTAGTTTTGTATAATACAATCAGATTAAATAAGTTCCATTCTAACTGACTGATTTTTATGGACAACAAATACTGTACATTTTGAAACATTTGCTCTTTATTTGCCAAATATTTGAGGGGAATCAGATAATTTCAGACAACTGAAATATTTGGTTCCAATCTTCTCTCTAACTTTGGCACAAACAAAAGAGAGAGCAAATGTTAATAAATCTACAGGATTTGTTGTCCATGATGAAAGGAATGAAACAGAACAGAATTTCACGCAAGACCTTCTCCATTTCAGGCTGTTTTCCCCTTCCAATATGGCGGAATGGTTGACGTCTCCGTGTGACGAGCAGCTTGTCACACACCGGCGAACTTCTGATTCGTCATTGTTCGCGACGTTGAATCTGATTGGTCCGTTTGTGTTCCAGCGTTACAGATTCCGAGTAGAAACACGGACTCGCTGTTTTCCATCCGTTATCCGTCGAACATCGCATCCTGTCGTTGTTACAGCAGGTTTTTAATTCACTAATTTGATGCAGCTGACGTCGTTGTAATCGTAAACGCTCGAAGCGACATAAATTCCGTCTGTTTCAGGTAATTTCTACGGCTTTTATCCTGAAATGACTTGCTAGCTAGCTGGCTAACATGAGTTTACATTAGCTAATGCTTTAGCGCTAAAACTCCGTAATTTACTACTTTTTTGTTATTTAAATACAGTATGTGGCTTTCTTTGACATTTTTAAGCAAATACCGACTATTCTCTCTTATTGGTCAGATTTAAACATCGTATGAAATGCTTTAATTCATCCTACAGTTAAATTGAATATTATGTGTTATTTATTATTGTTTTAATTCCTGTTCAGGTTAAATCTGGTCTCAGTTTGAGTGAAAATATTTAAAATATCATTTAATTCACACAAATGTATAAAAATCAGTCTCCACCTAAACTGATATCTCAACAAATTTCAAATGCCAGTTGTGTAGAAGACTAAATAAAATAAACTATGTATGTTTTTCTGGAGAAGATTTCCATATTAATCTAAAACTGGACAGAGAGCAGGGCCGGTCCAAGATTTATTAAGTCCCTGAGCAGAAATGGGAGTAGCTCCCCCTTCTAGTTAAGGCTACTGCTGTAACCACATGTTACCTCATTAAAAAGTCTCCATGTTTCCTATTAAAATGATTGATTTATCATTAACTGGAGTATAAGACATAAAAAAGGCAACTTGCTAAGCCAAAAGTGCATATAATATACATACATTTTGAATTTAAGAGGAAAACACATTTATGCTTTAGCCAAAACTCTCTTAAGTGACGATTCAATTTCACAAAAAGGAAGGCCATGTTATTGAATTTTAGGCAAGAAAATATTTATTTTCTTATTTAAGAAAAGAAAATGTAATTATTCGTTTTGCGTCTTTTAAGGTATTTTTTATATTGCATAAAAATGGCTTAAGTAGTTAATTGAAAAATCCATAGAATGTGTCAAATATTTTTATCTGATTAATCGATTCTTAATATAATAGATGTAGTTTTGTAAATACAGTAATAAGTGACTAAAGCTGCTGATAAAAAATTTTGAGAATATTTGGTCAATTTAGTGTTTGTCCCCAGTCATGTCCTTCCAGCCGGACCGTGGGGGTCTGAGGGGACAGATGCCCCCCGGCCAGAACTACCTGAGCCCTCCCGCTCCCCAGCCTCCTGCTCCACCGTACCGTTACGACCCACAGACTCCGCCGGGTTCGGGTTACCATGGCAGCGCCGGCTGCATGCCCCACCACCCTGACTTCATGCAGTACCCTCCCCCGGCTCCGTCGCAGCAGACCCCCGGCGCTCTGAGGCAGTGCCCGCTGCGCCCGCCTTTCCCCAAACCACCTCCCAATTTCCCGCCTCCCCCTTTGCCCAGCTCAGCAGGGGGTCCTACTCCCGGCTCCCAGGTGTCTGTTCAGACCTCCTACCCCCCCTACATGATGCCTCCGCCCCCACTGCCTCACCCAACCATGCCTCCGCCCATGAGCTACCACCCCCCGTACCCCATGAACTACCCTCCTTTCCCTCCTCCGCCCTTCAACCCTGGCTACACCCAGACCGCTGGCCCCTTCCAGCCGGACCACGGCCTGCGACACGGGGGGCCGTACCCGTACGAGAAGTCCGCCGACAGCCGGAGGTCACCGGAAAGAGGGTATCGCTATGACGACCACAGGCAGAAGAGCTACGGCGAGCGACACAGAATGGAGTTCAGCGGAGAGAGGAAGGAGCGCGGGAGGAGTCCCGACCGGCGCGGGAGGCCGGAGGGAGGGCGCTACAAAGCTGACTACGACAGAGGGAGGAGTCCGCCGCGACACCGGAGCCGGGAGAGGAGCAGGTAGGGGTCAAACTGATGGCCCGGGGGCCAAAACCAGCACGCCTCTGCTTTTTATGTGGCCCTCTATCAATCAATTTTATTTGTGTGACATATTTTAACAACAAGGCAGTTCAAGTGCTTTACATAAAATAAATAAATTGAATCAATTAATCACTATACAGACTCTATAAAAGGACATTTGCTGAAATAACAACACAATTGGAGAAATCTTTAAGCAAAACTGTATAAAGCCAATAAATATTTTGTATTAAAGGTTTTTTTAAAAATTTCAGTACATATACAGTATTTTACCCAGGACTCCTCAGCATCACCTGGTTCAAATTCAGTGTAAAAAAAACATAAAACATTCATATTTCTTAATCAATAAAAACTATTCAGTAATAAGGATCTCTCTCCTGTCTGCTTCATCACAGGGAGCGGTACCGCCACCGAGATGTTCGTCGATCCCAGTCACCTGATCGGTACAGGAAGAGACCTCGGAGGTACGACTTTCAGGTTCACACAGG
>NW_019369801.1:17500-22354 GCF_002775205.1 Xiphophorus maculatus | reverse complement strand
CTTAAACTTAGGGCTTAAACTTAGGGCTTAAACTTAGGGCTTAAACTTAGGGCTTAAACTTAGGGCTTAAACTTAGGGCTTAAACTTAGGGCTAAACTTAGGGCTTAAACTTAGGGCTTAAACTTAGGGCTTAAACTTAGAGGCTTAAACTTAGGGCTTAAACTTAGGGCTTAAACTTAGGGCTTAAACTTAGGGCTTAAACTTAGGCTTAAACTTAGGGCTTAAACTTAGGCTTAAACTTGGGCTTAAACTTAGGGCTTAAACTTAGGGCTTAAACTTAGGGCTAAAACTTAGGGCTTAAACTTAGGGCTTAAACTTAGGGCTTAAACTTAGGGCTTAAACTTAGGGCTTAAACTTAGGGCTTAAACTTAGGGCTTAAACTTAGGGCTTACTTAGGGCTTAAACTTAGGGCTTAAACTTAGGGCTTAAACTTAGGGCTTAAACTTAGGGCTTAAACTTAGGGCTTAAACTTAGGCTTAAACTTAGGGCTTAAACTTAGGGCTTAAACTTAGGCTTAAACTTGGGCTTAAACTTAGGGCTTAAACTTAGGGCTTAAACTTAGGCTTAACTTAGGGCTTAAACTTAGGGCTTAAACTAGGGCTTAAACTTAGGGCTTAAACTTAGGGCTTAAATTAGGGCTTAAACTTAGGGCTTAAAACTTAGGGCTTAAACTTAGGGCTTAAACTTAGGGCTTAAACTTAGGGCTTAAACTTAGGGCTTAAACTTAGTCGGGCTTAAACTTAGGGCTTAAACTTAGGGCTTAAACTTAGGGCTTAAACTTAGGGCTTAACTTAAACTTGGCTTAAACTTAGGGCTTAAACTTAGGGCTTAAACTTAGGGCTTAACTTAGGCTAAACTTAGGGCTTAAACTTAGGGCTTAAACTTAGGGCTTAAACTTAGGGCTTAAAACTTAGGGCTAAACTTAGGGCTTAAACTTAGGGCTTAACTTAGGGCTTAAACTTAGGCTTAACTTAGGGCTTAAACTTAGGGCTTAAACTTAGGGCTAAACTTAGGCTTAAACTTGGGTTAAACTTAGGGCTTAAACTTAGGGCTTAACTTAGGGCTTAAACTTAGGGCTTAAACTTAGGGCTTAAACTTAGGGCTTAAACTTAGGGCTTAAACTTAGGGCTTAAACTTAGGGCTTAAACTTAGGGCTTAAACTTAGGGCTTAAACTTAGGGCTTACTTAAACTTAGGGCTTAAACTTAGGGCTTAAACTTAGGGCTTAAACTTAGGGCTTAAACTTAGGGCTTAAACTTAGGGCTTAAACTTAGGGCTTAAACTTAGGGCTTAAACTTAGGGCTTAAACTTAGGGCTTAAACTTAGGGCTTAAACTTAGGGCTTAAAACTTAGGGCTTAAACTTAGGGCTTAAACTTAGGGCTTAAACTTAGGGCTTAAACTTAGGGCTTAAACTTAGGGCTTAAACTTAGGGCTTAAACTTAGGGCTTAAACTTGGCTTAAACTTAGGGCTGAAACTTAGGGCTTAAACTTAGGGCTTAAACTTAGGCTTAAACTTAGGGTAAGGGTTAGGGCAGGGGTAGGTAAGGTAGGGGCCGGCCCGCCCCGTCCGCGGGGGGGGGCCCGGCGGAACGAAAGTCGCTCGCTCGCTCGCTCGCTCGCTCGGGGCTACGGCTCGGACGGGCACCCTCCCTCCCACCCCCTCCTTACGCCGCCTTCCCAGGGGCACGGAGCCGAGAAAACGTCTAAGTGTCGACGGGACTCGGTGCAAATTTCTCGACTCGAAGACCGGCCGCCTTCCCAGGGGCACGGAGCCGAGAAAATGTCTAAGTGTCGACGGGACTTAGTGCAAATTTCTCGACTCGAAGACCGGCCGCCTTCCCAGGGGCACGGAGCCGAGAAAATGTCTAAGTGTCGACGGGACTTAGTGCAAATTTCTCGACTCGAAGACCGGCCGCCTTCCCAGGGGCACGGAGCCGAGAAAATGTCTAAGTGTCGACGGGACTTAGTGCAAATTTCTCGACTCGAAGACCGGCCGCCTTCCCAGGGGCACGGAGCCGAGAAAATGTCTAAGTGTCGACGGGACTTAGTGCAAATTTCTCGACTCGAAGACCGGCCGCCTTCCCAGGGGCACGAACCTCAGGGCCTTGCGTGCTGGAGGGTCCAGTCCGAGTTAGGGGTGCTTAACAGTGGGATGCCGCGGTCCGGAGGGGGCGTGAGGTTCCAGGACTTCCAGGACTTCCAGGGCAGGGCACCTGCGCAGGCGGCCGTATCCGCAGCACCTCACCGTCCTCGGCCTCGAGGCTCCGGAGGCCCCGGTGATTTTCGACCTCCATAAATTTTTTTAAAAACGCATTTCCCCGGGGGAAGCCGTATATTGCCGGAAAGGCCAGAGTCCGGAGAATCCTCTGGTGTGGTCGTTTGGCTTCTGGGACGCCCGCAGGAGGAATTAAAAATCGAAAACCCGAACTGCTCAAAGGGTTCGAAAAGGCACTTTCCCGGGGACCAGGGGGTTCCAAACCAGGATCAATAAGCTCAGAATATTGCCCTGATCACGGCCGTGTCACTCCCGTCGTCCTGGGATAAAGTTGAATTTTCGGACTTCCAGAGGGGGTCCCTCAAGCAGGCGGCCGTATCCGCAGCACCTCACTGTCCTCGGCCTCGAGCTCCCGATGCCCCGGTGATTTTCGACCTCCATAAATTTTTTCAAAAACGCATTTCCCCGGGGGAAGCCGTATATTGCCGGAAAGGCCAGAGTCCGGAGAATCCTCTGGTGTGGTCGTTTGGCTTCTGGGACGCCCGCAGGAGGAATTAAAAATCAAAAACCATAATTGGTCAAAACGGTCAAAAATGCACTTTCCCGGGGACCAGGGGGTTCCAAACCAGGATCAATAAGCCCAGCATATTGCCCTGATCACCGCTGTATCACTCCCATCATCCTGGGATAAAGTTGAATTTTCGGACTTCCAGAGGGGGTCCCTCAAGCAGGCGGCCGTATCCGCAGCACCTCACTGTCGTCGGCCTCGAGCTCCCGATGCCCCGGTGATTTTCGACCTCCATAAATTTTTTTAAAAACGCATTTCCCCGGGGAAAGCCGCATATTGCCGGAAAGGCCAGAGTCCGGAGAGTAGCCTGGTGTGGTCGTTTGGCCTCTGGGACGTCCGCAGGAGGAATTAAAAATCGAAAACCCGAACTGCTCAAAGGGTTCGAAAAGGCACTTTCCCGGGGACCAGGGGGTTCCAAACCAGGATCAATAAGCTCAGAATATTGCCCTGATCACGGCCGTGTCACTCCCGTCGTCCTGGGATAAAGTTGAATTTTCGGACTTCCAGAGGGGGTCCCTCAAGCAGGCGGCCGTATCCGCAGCACCTCACTGTCGTCGGCCTCGAGCTCCCGATGCCCCGGTGATTTTCGACCTCCATAAATTTTTTTAAAAACGCATTTCCCCGGGGAAAGCCGCATATTGCCGGAAAGGCCAGAGTCCGGAGAGTAGCCTGGTGTGGTCGTTTGGCCTCTGGGACGTCCGCAGGAGGAATTAAAAATCGAAAACCCGAACTGCTCAAAGGGTTCGAAAAGGCACTTTCCCGGGGACCAGGGGGTTCCAAACCAGGATCAATAAGCTCAGAATATTGCCCTGATCACGGCCGTGTCACTCCCGTCGTCCTGGGATAAAGTTGAATTTTCGGACTTCCAGAGGGGGTCCCTCAAGCAGGCGGCCGTATCCGCAGCACCTCACTGTCGTCGGCCTCGGGGCTCCGGAGGCCCCGGTGATTTTCGACCTCCATAAATTTTTTTAAAAACGCATTTCCCCGGGGCAAGCCGCATATTGCCGGAAAGGCCAGAGTCCGGAGAATCCTCTGGTGTGGTCGGTTGGCCTCTGAGACGTCCGTAGGCGGAATTATAAGTCGAAAACCATAATTGGTCAAAACGGTCAAAAATGCATATTTTCGGCCAAAATCAACCATGGGCCGACAGCCCGCGGTCCAGAGAAGGGCCCTGTGCGGCGGAGTCGTCTCTAAACGGTTCACAGAAGCCGTGATAACCGTCGAAAGTTTGGCGGACCTCCAAACCATTGCCCATCCCCGCTAAAATCGGGGCTTCACCAAGGCTTCGGCAATAGACGGGATTTCGAGACCTTACGGAGAAAAATCCCACCGGCGGGATTATAGGAGAGAGTAGAAAAAGAGGACTTTGAGCGAAAAATGACAAAGTGTTTTGATCCAGAGAGGTTTTAGGGGTCTTTTGGAGCTCAGATAAGGCCGATTCAGACCCCTTTTTCGGCTTTTTCCAGCATTTTAAGCCGTTTTTCCAGAATTTCTCTCCGCTTCTCTGGATCTCTGTGGTGGGCTCTGGACGGTGCGGTGAGAGCCCAGACAGGTTCCGTGGGAGTTCCAGAGCGTAGAGAAGGCTCCTTATTGAACTTTTTTTCGGCTTTTTCCAGCATTTTAAGCCGTTTTTCCACAATGTCTCTCTGGCTTTGTGGATCACTGGGGCGGTACAGGAGTGGGCTCGGGCCGGTCCGGTGAGTGTCCCAGGCCCATCTGATGGGCCTGGAGCCTGTCTGGGTCGGTTCTGAGCTCCGTGGAAGCGAGAAAGCACGGGCAAAGGTGAGCCGGGCTGAGGCCGAAGACGGTGCTCTGTGGACGGCTTCGCAGCGGTCCCAGGTGCTGGCTGGAGCTCCTAGCCCTGGCCGTGGGCTCCGGCCGGTCCGGTGAGCGTCCTCGGTCCATCTGATGGACCGGTGGCCTCTCTGGTTCGGTTGTGAGCTGCGTGAAAGCTCGGTGGAGGACGGGCAGGGCAAAGGCTGCAGACGGTGCTCTGTGGACGGCTTCGCAGCGGTCCCAGGTGCTGGCTGGAGCTCCTAGCCCTGGCCGTGGGCTCCGGCCGGTCCGGTGA
>NW_019369801.1:0-5000 GCF_002775205.1 Xiphophorus maculatus | reverse complement strand
TCCGATTTGGCACGTGGCCGACCTCAGAGCTCGCATCACCGACACGAGCTGCCGCTTTGACAGCCTGGAGCTTCTCGGAGGCGTCTCCATGAAGTATACGTGGAATTGGGTTGTGTTTACCAGGTAAACCTTAACGGTAGTCACGGCCTTCTGCTGACGGCTGAGTTCAGCGGGCCAGGCAAGTATGCGTCCGGCGTCATCCAAGAAGCGCCAGGAGCCCAGGGCGGTCTTATTACGGCTCATGTAGCTGAGGAATGCAACAATTCGACCCATCTTTGATTTAACATTTTCAACATGCTTTCGCGAGCGTATAGCCCCGGTCAGATGCCGGTTATATTCCTGCAGGTAGCAACGGATGACTGGAGGAAATGTAATCAGCTTACTAACCGTGCTGGAGGACGGGGCCTGCGGTTCGTCCCTTATCTCCGGCAGTCCAGTCAGCTCCGCCTGCGGTTCGTCCCCGATCTCCGGCCCTCCGGCAATCTCCTCCTCCTCGACGACCACCGAGTCCGCGGCTGGCACGTCGGCACTGGTGCCAAGCCCGCCGGGAAGACATGGCTCCGGCTCTGGTGGCGGGGAGTCCGCCGAGGTCGAACGGGGAGGAGTGGGGCTCAGTCGGCCGGGAAGCCCTCGCCCCTGCACCACGTCCGAAGCCAGCGAGGGAGGGGAAAGAGTAGGGGGGGGAGGCGGGGAAGCGGAGGCGGCGGCGGCTTCTTCCCTGCCCCGTGAACCGTCCAGGTCCAAGCTGGTGGCTAACGGCGGGTCGGGACCCGAGGCCCGAAGTTCTCTCACCTGCCTAAGCGTTTTGCGCCACTGGAGCTTCCTCAAAAGCCGCCTCTTCTCCTTGGCACCCAGATCACGGTGAGCGTCTTGGAGGTGCTGGGCCACCCTCGACCCCCCGTAAGCGCATCCGCGGACGGGGCACTTCATTCCGCGGACACTCACTCGCCCTCTGGCAAACGCCAACAGGATCCTTCGCTCCTGGGCGTTCCTGACGCTATGAACGTCATCCAAGTGGCTCCGCAGGCGCCACGATTTGCTCTGGCAAACAGGGCAACGATTTTTAAACTTAGAAGCCGTCATCACTCCGCGAGGGTCAGATAGCAACTGAGAAGCAGGGCACCTCCGCAGCCCAGCTATATATGCAGGCGTGCTTCCCCCCCGCCCCCCCGATCAAGCCTAATTGGCAACACCTGGTCCCAATTCAGGGCGTCCAATCAGGGAAGCTCCTGATGATCGGCTTCCAATCGAGCCTAATTGGCGACACCTGGCCTCGTTAGACCCCGAAATCGGGGCCGAATTTTCGGGCTGTCCCTCCGGGCCTGCCTTCAGGGCCTGCCTTCAGGGCCGGACCGGGGGGACAGGCGTCCCGAGAGCCGCGCCGCTCCTCCCCGGACGGCGGGAGGCTCCCGTTACGATCCTAAGACGGGTTAGGGGGCCGGCCGCCTCCGCCCCGTCCGCGGGGTGGGGGGGCCGGAACGAAAGTCGGTCGCTCGCTCGCTCGCTCGCTCGGGGCTACGGCTCGGACGGGCACCCTCCCTCCCACCCCCTCCTTACACCGCCTTCCCAGGGGCACGGAGCCGAGAAAATGTCTAAGTGTCGACGGGACTCAGTGCAAATTTCTCGACTCGAAGACCGGCCGCCTTCCCAGGGGCACGGAGCCGAGAAAATGTCTAAGTGTCGACGGGACTTAGTGCAAATTTCTCGACTCGAAGACCGGCCGCCTTCCCAGGGGCACGGAGCCGAGAAAATGTCTAAGTGTCGACGGGACTTAGTGCAAATTTCTCGACTCGAAGACCGGCCGCCTTCCCAGGGGCACGGAGCCGAGAAAATGTCTAAGTGTCGACGGGACTTAGTGCAAATTTCTCGACTCGAAGACCGGCCGCCTTCCCAGGGGCACGGAGCTCCGGGCCTTGCGTGCTGGAGGGTCCAGTCCGAGTTAGGGGTGCTTAACAGTGGGATGCCGCGGTCCGGAGGGGGCGTGAGGTTCCAGGACTTCCAGGACTTCCAGGGCAGGGCACCTGCGCGGGCGGCCGTATCCGCAGCACCTCACCGTCCTCGGCCTCGAGGCTCCGGAGGACCCCGGTGATTTTCGACCTCCATAAATTTTTTCAAAAACGCATTTCCCCGGGGGAAGCCGCATATTGCCGGAAAGGCCAGAGTCCGGAGAATCCTCTGGTGTGGTCGTTTGGCTTCTGGGACGCCCGCAGGAGGAATTAAAAATCGAAAACCCGAACTGCTCAAAGGGTTCGAAAAGGCACTTTCCCGGGGACCAGGGGGTTCCAAACCAGGATCAATAAGCTCAGAATATTGCCCTGATCACGGCCGTGTCACTCCCGTCGTCCTGGGATAAAGTTGAATTTTCGGACTTCCAGAGGGGGTCCCTCAAGCAGGCGGCCGTATCCGCAGCACCTCACTGTCCTCGGCCTCGAGCTCCCGATGCCCCGGTGATTTTCGACCTCCATAAATTTTTTCAAAAACGCATTTCCCCGGGGGAAGCCGCATATTGCCGGAAAGGCCAGAGTCCGGAGAATCCTCTGGTGTGGTCGTTTGGCTTCTGGGACGCCCGCAGGAGGAATTAAAAATCGAAAACCATAATTGGTCAAAACGGTCAAAAATGCACTTTCCCGGGGACCAGGGGGTTCCAAACCAGGATCAATAAGCCCAGCACGATGCCCTGATCACGCCTATGTGACTCCCATCATCCTGGGATAAAGTTGAATTTTCGGACTTCCAGAGGGGGTCCCTCAAGCAGGCGGCCGTATCCGCAGCACCTCACTGTCGTCGGCCTCGAGCTCCCGATGCCCCGGTGATTTTCGACCTCCATAAATTTTTTTAAAAACGCATTTCCCCGGGGAAAGCCGCATATTGCCGGAAAGGCCAGAGTCCGGAGAGTAGCCTGGTGTGGTCGTTTGGCCTCTGGGACGTCCGCAGGAGGAATTAAAAATCGAAAACCCGAACTGCTCAAAGGGTTCGAAAAGGCACTTTCCCGGGGACCAGGGGGTTCCAAACCAGGATCAATAAGCTCAGAATATTGCCCTGATCACGGCCGTGTCACTCCCGTCGTCCTGGGATAAAGTTGAATTTTCGGACTTCCAGAGGGGGTCCCTCAAGCAGGCGGCCGTATCCGCAGCACCTCACTGTCGTCGGCCTCGGGGCTCCGGAGGCCCCGGTGATTTTCGACCTCCATAAATTTTTTTAAAAACGCATTTCCCCGGGGAAAGCCGCATATTGCCGGAAAGGCCAGAGTCCGGAGAATCCTCTGGTGTGGTCGGTTGGCCTCTGGGACGTCCGTAGGCGGAATTATAAGTCGAAAACCATAATTGGTCAAAACGGTCAAAAATGCATATTTTCGGCCAAAATCAACCATGGGCCGACAGCCCGCGGTCCAGAGAAGGGCCCTGTGCGGCGGAGTCGTCTCTAAACGGTTCACAGAAGCCGTGATAACCGTCGAAAGTTTGGCGGACCTCCAAACCATTGCCCATCCCCGCTAAAATCGGGGCTTCACCAAGGCTTCGGCAATAGACGGGATTTCGAGACCTTACGGAGAAAAATCCCACCGGCGGGATTATAGGAGAGAGTTGGAAAAGAGGACTTTGAGCGAAAAATGACAAAGTGTTTTGATCCAGAGAGGTTTTAGGGGTCTTTTGGAGCTCAGATAAGGCCGATTCAGACCCCTTTTTCGGCTTTTTCCAGCATTTTAAGCCGTTTTTCCAGATTTTCTCTCCGCTTCTCTGGATCTCTGTGGTGGGCTCTGGACGGTGCGGTGAGAGCCCAGACAGGTTCCGTGGGAGTTCCAGAGCGTAGAGAAGGCTCCTTATTGAACTTTTTTTCGGCTTTTTCCAGCATTTTAAGCCGTTTTTCCACAATGTCTCTCTGGCTTTGTGGATCACTGGGGCGGTACAGGAGTGGGCTCGGGCCGGTCCGGTGAGTGTCCCAGGCCCATCTGATGGGCCTGGAGCCTGTCTGGGTCGGTTCTGAGCTCCGTGGAAGCGAGAAAGCACGGGCAAAGGTGAGCCGGGCTGAGGCCGAAGACGGTGCTCTGTGGACGGCTTCGCAGCGGTCCCAGGTGCTGGCTGGAGCTCCTAGCCCTGGCCGTGGGCTCCGGCCGGTCCGGTGAGCGTCCTCGGTCCATCTGATGGACCGGTGGCCTCTCTGGTTCGGTTGTGAGCTGCGTGAAAGCTCGGTGGAGGACGGGCAGGGCAAAGGCTGCAGACGGTGCTCTGTGGACGGCTTCGCAGCGGTCCCAGGTGCTGGCTGGAGCTCCTAGCCCTGGCCGTGGGCTCCGGCCGGTCCGGTGAGCGTCCTCGGTCCATCTGATGGACCGGTGGCCTCTCTGGTTCGGTTGTGAGCTCCGTGGAAGCGAGAAAGCACAGGCAAAGGTGAGCCGGGCTGAGGCCGAAGACGGTGCTCTCTGGGCGGCTTCGCAGCGGTCCCAGGTGCCCGTTGGAAGTCTGAGCTCTGGCTTTTGGGCTCCGGCCGGTCCGGTGAGCGTCCTCGGTCCATCTGATGGACCGGTGGCCTCTCTGGTTCGGTTGTGAGCTGCGTGAAAGCTCGGTGGAGGACGGGCAGGGCAAAGGCTGCAGACGGTGCTCTGTGGACGGCTTCGCAGCGGTCCCAGGTGCTGGCTGGAGCTCCTAGCCCTGGCCGTGGGCTCCGGCCGGTCCGGTGAGCGTCCTCGGTCCATCTGATGGACCGGTGGCCTCTCTGGTTCGGTTGTGAGCTCCGTGGAAGCGAGAAAGCACAGGCAAAGGTGAGCCGGGCTGAGGCCGAAGACGGTGCTCTCTGGGCGGCTTCGCAGCGGTCCCAGGTGCCCGTTGGAAGTCTGAGCTCTGGCTTTTGGGCTCCGGCCGGTCCGGTGAGCGTCCTCGGTCCATCTGATGGACCGGTGGCCTCTCTGGTTCGGTTGTGAGCTGCGTGAAAGCTCGGTGGAGGACGGGCAGGGCAAAGGCTGCAGACGGTGCTCTGTGGACGGCTTCGCAGCGGTCCCAGGTGCTGGC
>NW_019369800.1:0-23911 GCF_002775205.1 Xiphophorus maculatus | reverse complement strand
TATAGCAGTTAAACACAAATATACCGTAATATGCATTAATATATGCAGTGTAAAAAGTTTTAGTCTTCATTTCTTCTCTTTAGGTCTCAGCCAATCAGGGACAAGGAAAATGAAAGTCGCTCCTCTTTGCTAATAAAGCAGCATTTCGGGTTCTCAGAATAGGTGAGTTTTCTGTGAATAATTAGGAGTCACGTTTCACAGAACTAACTGAAATAACTTTCATACTGAAACAGTCAACAACTGTGAAAACTAGTAACAAAACATGACATTTTGTCGAGCGCCATCATCAAAATCATGACGCATTAAAATGTTGGTCAATGTTTCATGAATTATGGTTCAAAACCAAGACTAAACAGCTGGGTTTTCAATCAGTGTTTCTGCTGTTTTACAGTTTTCTGGAAGTTTGTTACAGATTTGTGGTGCATAGAAGCTGAATGCTGCTTCTCCATAGTTGACCTGAGAGGTCTGAACGGTTGCTATGACAGCAGCTGATCTTTAATGTATTGTGGTGCTGAGCCGTTCAGTGATTTATAAACTAACAGTATTTTAAAGTCTATTCTCTGAGCTACAGGAGCCAGTGTAGGGACTTTAAAACTGGGTGATGTGCTCTATCTTCCTGGTTTTAGTCAGAACACCAGCAGCAGCGTTCTGGATCTGATTAATTTTTTTAGGCAAACCTGTAAAGACACTTTTCCAGTAATCAATGCGACTGATTGAGAAAGAGGGTGGAGGGGTTACTGGGTGCTAGGTGGCCTAGTCTGAATCTCATAAAATGTTGATGTAAGTCGAGTCAGAGAACCTGATGTACTTGAATTCTCACGCTTGCCCATCCCTATGACTTACACACAATAGCTGAAGAGAGAAAATATTCAATAAGCAGCTTTTGTGCTGATGAAAATACCCAGCTGATGAATGGATGAACTGGTTTGAGATGATGGACAGACAACAGCTTGAATAATCACTTGTTGAATAAAGGAATGCAAAATACTGACTGAATGCACAACATCAAATTACAAAATTGATGTTTCCATTAAGGAAATCAATTTTCAAAATGTCAAATTGAGCCAATATACAATCAATAGAAATACAGCTATAGACGGGATTAAAGGAAATACTGAGGAATTATATCATAACTAAATTACATGGACAGTTATTTATTGGATGATGCTGTTGATGTAACAGTGGTGGGTGTAAAAATACTTTTATACTTCTACCAACTCCTGCAAACATGTAAATATACTTTACTACTGTTCCTTTGCTTTTTTTTGTATATACCCTTTATTCTTTCATTACACTGCATTTTATAAAACCAAACTCAGACGTATTTCATTAGGCCCCCTGTTAAGGACCACAACCATCTGCAAATAGGTAAAATACATAAATTCCTGAAATTGCCTCTCAAACGCTTATATCTGCCTATTATAACAGTTTAAACACAAAATATACTGTAATATGCATTAATATATGCATTGTAAAAAGTTTTAGTCTTCTTCATTTCTTCTCTTAAGGGCTCAGCCAATCAGGGACAAGGAAAATGAAAGTCGCTCCTCTTTGCTAATAAAGCAGCATTTCAGGTTCTCACTCTATGAATAGGTGAGTTTTCTGTGAATAATTAGGAGTCACGTTTCACAGAAAAACCCTCGCATACTGAAACATGCACAGGCTTCACTGTATTGATCCAATACTTCACACTGGAGGACCTAGGAAAACAGTCAGACGATACTTTTTGGCACAGGCTATTTAAATATTATAACTGACCGTAACCTTTTCTTCATAAACGCTGTACGTGAATCTATAGATGTTTTGTGTTTTTGTAGCAGAATAATTCACCATGCAACAAAGCTTGAATAACCTAAAATAGTTTCTTAAACATAAGTTAATTTTTCTTTTGCCTCCACAGTCACTGAAGCTGAATGAGCAGGACATTCACATCAATCAATCAAGTTTATTTTTATAATACATTTACATCCTGAAAACATAAAAAGACTATGAAAGCAGTCAACAGCTGTTTCCAGTAATCAATGCGACTAAAGATAAACACATGGATGAGTTTCTCTAGATTTGACTGGGATTTTAACAATGAAAATGTTTAGAAACCCGACTTTGTAACTGTCTTTATGTGATTCTGAAGGTTCAGATCAGAGTCCATCACTACACCCAGATTTCAATCATGGTATTACAAGACGAAAGTCAAAAAAATACATTATTCTTATATTATTTCAACTTTATTCTCTATTTTTTTTTTGTTTGTTTGTTCGTATGGTCTCAACACTCCATCATACTCACCAGCCGTTTTATTAGGCGCACCAGTTTTCATCAGTTTCAACTTGATGTCTTCAGGATTCAGCAAAGGCTGGAAAAAGTTTGGTAAAGTTCAAGCCGCGCATCAGATCGAGGAAGAGGTGTGGCGCGGTTGCTGGGTGCCAGTTTATTTTTATAATACATTTACATCCTATAAACATAAGAAGATCATGAAAACAGTCAAAACATGTGAAAACCAATATTCAGGACTGAACAATCAGGAACATTCCCATAGGTGAAATTATCTATGAGCAAAGATATGAAGGAATGAGAGTGGGTTGACTAAGGTCATTGTTTTTTCAGGCTGTTTGTTTGGAGACAAAAACAAACCTTGGAAAACCTCTGAGTGCGTCAGGAGATAACGATAATATTGAACTTATTAGATTCAACTTAGTGCTTCTAATGTCGACATGACCAGTTTTGGAAAAGCTCCAGTCATATTTAACATCAGTTATCAATTTCAAAGCTATCAAGTTTATCTGTTTACAACAGACAACCAAAACTAAAAACAAATTCAGTTTGAAAACGTTAGAAATGCCAAATAATCCCTCAACTCCAAATATCTTTTCTTTTAAGTGATGAGATTGAAAGTTTGGTGTAAAATGATCAAACTGAATCTTTGTACTATTCAAAGTGGATTAAAAAGAAACACTCAGGTGATCAGAAGGAAGGAAGGAGGGACAAGTTGGAGGAGGAAGAGGAGGAGGAGGAGGAGGTGAGTCAGAGTATAAAACGCTGCTGCGCTGCTTCGGCTGACTTCAGACATTCACTGAAGCTTCGTTGTCCGAGTTTAGTTCCTGCTTGAAAATAGCAACATGTTCAAACGGTGAGTAAACGCCTCATGTTTTCTTTTTTTTGTTGTTTTTCCTGCTGTCCGCCTGTTTTTACTGCCAGATTGTATGTCAGGTTTATAACAAACAACCGACGAATTTAAATCATTTTACGTCACTGCTTAACCACCTGCTTGTTTATGAAAGCTTAAAGTTACACTTCATAAACCGTTTTAAGTTGTCACTTTAAATCTTGATTTATTTTAATGGTTTTTGATGATATTTGTTTGAAATCCACTTCACTGATGGCTTGAGTTTAGAAAAAAAACTACATAAAGTTGTCCTTGTTTATCTTTTTATCAAACTAACCCTTAAAAAAGGTGTTATGTCTTTTATTTACCTGTTTTACTTTATTTTTGAGCTTCTTGGTTTAAATTAACTCCGTTAAAGTAACTTCAGTGCTCCTGAGTGAAGCCCTCATCATCAGATTGCCATCATGAAGCTAAAAGCATCTCTTTGAACGTCTGCGCTGGTTTTCTATTGCAGCTCGTAGTTCTCTATACGTTGGAAAAGAAGAGACGCTTTGTGAGGTTTTTTCCCCCCGTTCTGTAGAGAAACACAAAGAAAGTCATTTAACCCTTCAGGTTGGGAAGTGGTTTCCCCCAGCTGCCACTGAACACACCTGAGACTCATCAGCAGCCATTTTCCATCCATCTTCACTCAGATTACTCACAAATCTGATATTTTTGGTTGCTTTATCTCTTAAGAAGGTCTCTAAATGCTTCATAAAAATCCATATTTTAATTTTGATGGAGTCACAGACTGAAAATCCGTAGTTTTTTTTTCTTGCTGTTCAACTTGATTGCAAAGGGAAGCAGCATTCAAACAAGCTGCAGTCAAACTCAAACGGGCTTTGCATTGGAGACGTGCTGAAATGTTTCTTTTTGTGTTTTTTAGATGTGTGGTCTGCTGCTCTGCGCCCTCGCTGCCGTTTCCCTCGCAAGCACCGCTCCAAAGTAAGCCGCCACATCATCAACGTCACCCAGTTCGGTTCATTGTGTTGATCCGGAAAATTACTGCAACTTTCTGTGAAACGATCGACCACAATGCACGTTTACAAAACTCCAGAGTTATTTTCATAAATCTGAACATTCTTTCGCTTATTACAGTTTAATCCCCTGATTGTATTCTCCTTTCTGAGCCAATTTTATAATCTATAAGTTTAAGTTGTCGCTGCTCTACAGTTAGAACATAAAACAGCAGCAGATTAATTATTTCTGGATTATTTAAACTAAAGCTTTTCCCTCCACACTTTGACCAAACCGGTAAAATCTTGTAGCAGAAAAAAAAAGTAAAAAGAGCAATCCAATCTTTAAAGTCAGTCCTTTATTTGTCTTAAAAATGTATTCAGAATCCATACATTTACATTTATGATGGTTTTTAAAAAGGAACAGGCTTCTGTTTTCTTTCCATGCTTTTCATAATTAGCTCACTAAATGGCATGTGCACTTCTCTTTCCCAATTTGAAGAGTGGCTAACAGAAAAGAGCTTGTGTTTCCATTATATTTTAACTTCAGAGAACAGAAAGCCTTGAATAAATATTTAAAAGTCCATACTTGATAAATTTATCAAGTAAATAATAATTACAAACTGCTTCAGTTGTATTTATTTTAAATAATTTGAGATGTTGGATATTTTAGTTTAGAAAACTTGTTCCCACTAAATAAATGCACTGATATTGACATTTGGGTATTTTAAGAATTTTATTGTGATCTTCTATTGCTGCAAGAGAGAGTTATATTTATTTAAAGGCCTTTGCCTTGAAGTTGTGGCATTTTTACACATGGTTTTGATCAAGAAGTTTCACTAATCTTATTTTTCTTTGTTTTACAGCAAGTGCTCCAGAAGATGGTAAATATCAATGTTTACAACTGTGATATATGGCTGTGTTTTTTTGTTTTTTTTTAAAGTCCAACCTTTGGAAGCCATTAACATCTTCAGAGAAGAGAACATTTCCTGTTCTAGCAGCTGCTGCCCCCTTCAGGCTGCGGCGGTCACTCAGTTCTGAACTTCATCAGATTTCTCTTATAGCTACTTTTTATTCTTTTTTCCTTTTTGTTACAGAGAGACTCGCAGCTCTGGTGAAACACCTGAATGGTAACAGCTAAACTAATCTGTCAACAGTAATCCTGAAACCGCTGAAGGGTTTTTAATAATGTTTTTTGTTTTGTTTTATTTTTAGAGGAAGCTACAGATAAACCTATGACCTCACAGCCAGGTAACAAAGACACGGACAGCTCCTACTTTATTCAAATATAGAGACACACCTTGGACACACTGCACACATTTTTGTTTGCTTTGTTTGATTGTGTTGTAACCTGAGAGACAAATTACATAACTCATAATTACTGCGCTAAATAATATTTATTTGTATCTTTTAACTCATTCAGACTCTGACGAGACAACTGAGATCCCAGGTCAGCATCAGAGTAAAACTCTGAGGCATCAGGATATATTTATACGTTACTATATTGATGAGTTATAAGGTTTAATAACCAATAATCTGTTTTGTCTTCTAGTCGACTCAGATGAAGCTGACTCAGATGCTTCCATGACTGAAGGTAATATAAACATTTTATATGTCAATTTGTTGTTTTTAATCTTTTTCCAGTTGTGTAATTGCTTAAAAATAAAGGAAATCAATGTACTTTAATATGGAGGTGAAAGATTTGCAGCCTTCAGTTTTCCAATTTTACATTTCCTGCCTTTTATTTTAATGAAACATAACATAATATTTAAACTTGGCATGAAATGGAGATAAGAAAGTTTCACTATCAGACAGCCATAAAAGGAATATGTAAAACAGAAATGTAAAACAGATATCCAACCAGAATCTGCTAAAACAATAATTCATAAGTATGAATATGTAATATTAACTGTAATGTTTATTCATATTTTTTTAAGAATTTGGATTAGAACTCAGATTATTTGCAGATATAGCTTTTTTGTTTTGTATATTTTACAAGCAGTAAAAGATTTCAACAAAGCCAAAAGTACAAAGTAATGAAAATTATAAAACAAACCTAATTACACAGTAAGCATGTTTAATCTCTTGCAGAGAGTTTTTTTTTTTGGTCACCACTGGACATTGTGACTTTAAAAGTAGTAATGCCTTTAAAAAATGTGAGGTGGCGCTATACTTATATCAACCAACTTTTTCTTTTTAAACACATCACATTCCTCCATATTTTTACACAAGTATTTAGCCATTGTTATAGTTACTCTTATAAATAGTTTCCATGTTCAGAGGCCTGATACAGTTGTAAAGATTTATATTATTTCTGATGTTTTTCTTCTTGTTTGTCTCTGAAAAGCTCCAGAATCTGCTGAAACCTCTGAGGTTTCAGGTCAGTGTTTTTCTTTAAGTGTAAAGGAAATGTTTTTGTTTTAGTTAATAGAAGAAGAATGTTTATTATCATATCTTTGTTTTCTATTTTAATACAATATGATGTGGCATACTTGGTAGCACTGTTGCCTCGCAGCAAGAAGGAATCCCAAGACCTTCCTGGAGTTAGCATGGAGTTAGCATAGAGTTAGCATAGAATTAGCATAGAGTTAGCATGGAGTTAGCATAGAATTAGCATGGAGTTAGCATGTTGTCTCCTTGTGCATATGTGGATAAATCACAAAATGTTTTAATATTTTGTCTTCCAGTGGAGAAAGAAGAAAGTGATGCAGATTCTTCTGTGGCTGAAAGTGGTAATCCATTTAATCCATGTCTTTATCAGACATTGTTCCTTTTTCTGCTTTCTATGTCTTATTTTATAGATGTAAGTCTGGCACAAATTTTGCCTTAAAGGCAAATAAAACTAAAAAAAGCATTGATCATCTTTCCAGTTCAGAAATATTTCACCTAATAGCATTATCAGTGAAATCTGACATGATGTGACTCATTATTAATTGTAGATGAAAGCAAAGACACTTCTGAGAAAACTGAAGGTAATATTTATTTCACCTGTCTGAATCTGTAGCTGTGTGTTTCCCTGAAACCTCACCTGTCCATGTTTGGACCTGATTCATTTTTCAGATTCTGCTGAATCAGATGAGAAAAGAGATTCACCTTTTCAGCGTGAGTCTTCAGTTCATCACCAATTCTTACACTTTTTGGGGTTTTTTATTACAAAACTGCTTAGATGCTTAAATTCCTTATTTTCCGTGTTTATCAGCCAGTTCAGTGGAGACTGGAGGGACATCTTTCACGATGAACAGCTCTGAAGGTGAGGCTGAAGACAAACAACAGCAGATACGTAAAACAGAGAATCGTCACATTCAGCCATGTTCATGTTTAATTAACTCCTCTGGATGTGTTCAAAGATCCCTCCACCATCAATGTGGTTTTACAGCCTAAAAATGTTGTAAATGTGTAACATGTCATGCAAAACGTTTTTAACATACTTCCAACCAGGGCCGGATTCATAAGGATTTGGGCCCCTGGGCTGGAGACAGTTTTGGTGCCCAATCCATTACAGAAAAATAATTTTATTAGTGTAAACTAGAACATATTAATAATTAAAAGGAGGATTTTTAGAAATTGGAAGGCCGACCAACTCCTAAATATATATTTACATAAAGTGTATATTTTATTTTTTAAGTCTATAAATTACTTGAAACCTTCCCAAATTGTAATTAGTTAACATTATAGGTGACCTACTTTACTCTTGTTTTGGACTTTTATATAAAATAATTGTTATATAGTTAAATAAATCCATCAACTATTAATATCAGTATTACTGCCTTTGGCTTCAACATAAAGAAAATGTAATAAAATTTGTGTTTTGATTTCACAGATGACGACACGTCCAGTAAAAGTGAGTATTTATTGATTTTATTCAACAGAGTCATGATGATATAAAAACAAAGACATAACTGCAAATACAGAACGTATAAGATTATAAGTTCTCTATACCTAAATAGAGAACTTATAATCATATAATCCAATAATATAATCTTCATGTTCCTGTATTTACCTGTGTGCAAAGTCTTTGATAAAATATCTTTATTATAAGTTTAATTCTGTTCTCTGTTTGTGTTTTAGGTGTTTTAGAATCATCTGAGGAACCACGTCAGTTTAATGTTCATATATTTTATTACTTAATGCTGTTAAAATCCACCAAGTTAAATGTTTTATTTTCCTCTTTTAGCTGCTTCAGATGAGGACGGGTGAACTGAAGGAAGACTCTGAGGGTACGAATGTAAAGATTTATATATTTATGTCTTCAACTGTGCTTCAGTTGCTGTTCAGAGATAAGTGGTTTATTAATGAAAACAAAATACAAAATAAAAAAGGAAATTATTTGAACATTTTGAGTATTTCTACTTCAAATTGTTTTATCTAGTCTTTACTGTTTGTTTGTTTGTTTTACTTTTTATTTTTCAAGTTGTTGGTGATAACCCTGATATTTCTGAGGAGAAATCTGAAGGTGAGATTTATTTAATTTAAACAGTTTTATGTGGACCTGTCACAATAAAAGTTTTTAAGAGATGATAAATAGTCCAAGAAATTATTGCGATAAACGATAATATTGTCGTTTTGAGACCATTTTCAAGTAGTATAACGATAACAGCATAATTCAAAATTGTCTAAACTTTGAATTTCAATGAACATTTAACACTGGAGCTGGAAGACATTTTAAATATTTAAAAAAAATAAACAAAAAAACAGAAACAACAAATAAAATTAATTATGAAGTCTCAGCAAATAAAACCGTCCTTCAAAAAAAGGAATTATTGAGTTTATTTTAATTTATAATATGACTATTTCATTGATTGCTTATTCAGACAGGCTTAGCTTTACATTGTCTTTATATTATTATTATTTTGACTCTCCATGCTTTTATTTTGAAGGTGTTACCGATGAAGGCTCTGATGATGTGGCTGCAGGTCAGATTCACTTTTATTTCATTGAAGCCATTCGATATTTAAGATTAATGTTCTGATTATTGTCACATCCACAAACTTTATTTTTTCTGAAATGTAATTTTTAATAATTATTTTTTCTGTTTGAAGAGCTCGACAGCAACACGTCAGAGGAAAGCTCAGAAAGTAAGATTACAATTCAAATTAATTCTTTGATACTGATTTATGTTGTATTTTTACTTATTTTAATTTTTTTTTTTTCTTAAAGCTACTTCTGAACCCAAAAGTGACGAAACATCAGAGGACGAATCTCAAAGTAAAGATTATAGTCGCAGTTACTTAATTCGTACTTCTTGTTTTTAATATTGTTCTTTTGCAACTTAAATCTTGTTTTCTTTCTTTTAGCTGCTTCTGAAGACAAAGACAACAAGTCTGAGGAAAAACCTGAAGGTGAGATTTTTTTAAATTTAGATTAGTTTGTTTAGATTTATCAAGATGGGGATTTTCAACAGGAAGCTTTTTATATTTTTTAACTTCACCCATCCTGTACGTAGTGACAAGATAAATAGTGTTCCTCGTCCAACTTTGTCTATCGAAGACTGTTTGCTTGTTTATTTTATTCTTTTCATTTTGAAGAGAAGATATATTTATTTCTGTTTATAAATATAAATACTTTCCACTCATAAGCAGAAAATCATGGATTAGTCATTTTAATTTCATAGAAACTGGTCAACTTTAGAATTATTGGTGGTTAATTCATTGGGAAACTGATGCTTTTGTAATAAAATATGTTGAAATTAGAAACTTTTGGGGATAAAACTACTGTAATAAGAGATTTATTTTAAGTTTACAGGGTTTTTTTTTTGGTTTTTTTTACCAGAGAGGGGCAATAAATCAGAGCTCTGAATAAATGTGTCCAAACCACTTAAACTGATTATATGTGGCTCAGCTTTAAGATGTTAGAAACATAGAACTCAAAACTAATGCAAGTTTTGCAAATTCAATTAATTAAAAAAATATTTATTGCAAAGGGAAATTAAATGTTGCTGTTCGAATATTAATTCACAATTTTTCAATGAGTTTTTGTAAAAAGTGATAGCTTCAGAAAGATTTCCTGTAGCAGTCCCTATTGCAGCACATTTGAAGAAGCCTCTGACGGAAGACACTTTTTCTAAGACAGTCAGAGTTGGCCTCACGTTTCTTGATTTTATGTAAGGTGTTTTATTTTCTGTAAAAATTGTCAACTAAACAACCAAGTAGTCAGAAATTAGGGTAAAAAACATAATTATTAACATATTTATATTTAATTCCACAGAAACTGGCAGCTTTGAAGAATTTGAAGGTAACAAAATTTTAGTCAATTAATAATTAAAAGTAAAATTATTTTATTTTCTTAATAATTTCCAACAAACTGACATACACAGCAGGAATGTTGCTGTGAAAACTTTTAAATCGAATCCATTTCTTTTATTTTTGGTCCACGATTTTTAGCTCCTCATGGTTAGAAAATGCAAACAGCTGCATTAAATTAATGTTTTTGTTCCTGCAGACGTAACCAATGATTCAGCCCTGAAACTGATCCCACCTCTGGTAAATATTCATTATTCTGTTTAATAAAAAGCAGCCATAACTCCCATGTTTTCTTTAAATATTCTGCTCTATGTGCATATTTCTAGACTTTCTAAGTATATTGTGAATATAAAAGAAATGATAGTTTTTACTTCTACTATTGTGATCTAACATAAACGTAAGATAAATAATCTGTGGTCTCATCCTTGTTCAACTCGTTTGTCTTCATAAATAGCCGGTTTGACGGTAAATCTTTTGTTTTCTCATTAAGTTGAGCTTTTCTTCCTCCTTTCTCCTTCTCTTGCATTCTAATCTGAAAGGATTAGAAGGAATCCTTCCAGATTAGAAGAGAGATGAGAGGCAGACAAAAGTTTAACAGGTTTTCCTGCAAAATCAAGGATTTAATAACAAATAAATATGTATTTTTTTCCAGATGAAACGACTGATTCTAAAGGTAAGAGTCTGTGCTAATGTCAAATAAATTCCTCCACAGAGATGTTAAAACACCAGACAAGCTGGACGGTTTTCAACGTAATCTTAGTCGTTTCTCATTTGATGCCAATAATTTGACCATTTCTAAACAAACTGACACGTTCCACAATAACAGGATGTAATCAGAAGATACTCAATAAATCAAATTATTTGCTACAAGCCAGGATTTAATCGCCAATGCAGTGATTAACCAATCAGATTCTTGTATCTATTTGCTTAGTTTAATTCCAGGTGGCGACTAATTAATATTATCATATTCCACAACTTTACCGTAGTAATTTCATAAAGCTGAAGAGAATAATCTTTCATCATTATTCACATTAACAGGATTAGATCTATTGGGAAAAAATTAAAAATCTGACTTTAACTCAAGTCTGAATTCTGAGATTAAAGTCAGAATTATTTTTATTATTTTATTTTTATTCATTTATTTACTTCAGTGATTCTTTTCCTCGGGTTTCGGACTGATCCACTCAAAAGTCATCAACTGGATAGAAATGTGTTTATTTTTCAATTATTATCTAAAAACTTCTCTATTTCTAAAATTACTTCTACATTATATAATTTTCCTTTCTAATCAAAATTAAAAACCTATCATTTATTATTATTAGACATGACATAAGTCATAATTTTAATTGGTTTTTAAAGTTCTTAATGCAAATTACAAATGTAAGCTGGAACATTTGAATCTTTTCCTACTTTTAAACGTTTAAACTGTAAGTGTTGCGTTAAATTTAATCCACCTGTTTTTTCTCTCCAGATGAGGAGGAACTGAGTGACGACGCTGAAATGACTGACGGTGGTAAATATCCCATTTTATGAATTAACTGGATATTAATTAACTTAGTTTTGTCTTAATTCAAGTGCACTAACTCAATAGTAACTTATCAGAGAGATATAGAAACTTGTTTTAAGAAACTTGTTTGATATTGATAAAAAAAACTTTAAAAAATACAGTAGTTCCACAGGCAGATTATTTCACTAAAACATGGAGAAATTGTCTTGTTATAAATACATTCATCTGCCAGTGGAACTAGTACTTTTTAAAATCGATATTAAGGGATTATTGACTTAAAACAAATTTCTATTAACTTTCTGATAAGTTAAGTTAATGTCTTATTTCAAGTGGAATAATATATTTGCGCTAAAAATAGTTGGTGAGTTTTGGTGTTTTTTGCAGTGTAAATAGGTGATTTAATATTTTCTAGGTACATAGTACCATTTTATAGAACAATTGAGCAACTACATTAACTTCAGTTATGATAAAAATACTGTAAATATTAAACATAACTTAAAATACATTTTGACACCTTAAAATTGGGCCTCTGTCTCTTTAAGAAGCACCTAATCTTTCTGACTTTGTGCCTTCAGGATGTCATCACAGCAAGGCCTCACTTTTATCCAGTTTCCAGCCGCTCTTAGGAGTGTTGGACTGAGAAGTAGTTAGTATGATGAGCTCAGTATTTCCACCAGCTGTTTGCTAATTGCTGCTGCCGCTAGTTTGAAGGAGCTGAGGCAGAAACTCAACTGAAATAACATTATAACATGATATAAAGCTCAAAATGTCTATTTAAATCCACTGATTTGGATAATTACCATGATTTTGTGTTTTATTCTATAAAGATATTTTAACATCTAAAGAAGCCAGATTGTTGAAAGCCTTAAATAACTACCGTTCGTTTATGCTAAATCCACAGACACTCCAGTTGACGACGACAAGAAGGAATCAGATGAAGTCACTGACAAAGATCTGGGCACTGACAGCTTAACTCATGAAGATGAGGAGGAGGCTACAGATGTCGCATCAAATGAGGAAGATCCACTGAATGACGACGGCGACGAGAAAGAGGCGACAGAGGAGGAGACGGATGGAGACGAGGGTGCGACCTCAGAAAGCGACGGCAAGGATGAAGATCAAACCGACAGCGAAGTTCCGAGCGATGAAGAAACTGATACGAACCAAACCGACAGCAAGGCGGAGAAAGACGAAGACGAGCCAGACAAGCTGGGCGAAGAAGAGACGCTTGCAGACGACTCACAGACTAAGGAGCCGGACGACCTGGCTCCAAACACGCCCGACTCCACTGAAGGTAAACGGCGATGGCTGACAGGTCAAAGTTCAGATTTCAGGACAGAGAACCTTCTCACGTCTTACAATCCTAAATTTTATCATAATTTTGAATAATTTTAGACGACAGAGCAACTCAAAGCTGCAGTAACTCTCAAAGAATTCTGTGATTTTTATTTTTCTTAATATTTTTGGTAAAGCATCCATCTGTAATAATCATATTTTAATGTTTATTTTTTAAAATATTCTGTGTAACTTCTAAAAGCAGTTTTCTTAAGTTTAATTAATAAATAGTGCCCACTTGTGTGCGATTAAATTTCGAGTTTTAAGGCAGCTTAGAGAACTTTAGTGAACAAATAAAACCATGAAGCAACTTTCTAAACTTTAAGCATCTTTGATCAATCGATCATCTAAAACCTGAAAGAGAATAAAAAGATTTGAAGATGAACCTTCATCATTCCTCAAAATATTTTATTTAATCTTATTCTTGTGACGCATTAAAAATAACTGACAATAGATATTAACACGACTCATTTCCAGAATTCATCTTTTTATCATTTTAAATGAGTGAAAAAGTGTTATTGTTTTTATTATTGACTGTGACAGCTTAACAATAATATTAAATATATTTGCAAAACGTAAAACAAGGCAACGTTAAGGTGAACAGAACAGTAATATTCATATTCACATAAACGCAGTTATATAAAAATATATACAAGATTAATCTGCTGGAGGAAATACACTGACTTCCAGATTTTCTTTAACAAACTTTACCGTGATTTTAAAGTTAAATTTCAATGCAGCAGTTTGTAATAATTGTGTTATTTTTACTGGAAGAGAATGAATTAAATAAATATATATATGTATTATAGACAAGCTTTCAAAATAAACCATTTAAAGGCAGAATTAATTAAAAGCTAAACAGTCCAAATGTGACATCTCAAGTTCTATCCCGTTGCAGCACAAACTTCTGACATGGACCTACTTGATGACTCCACTCCCGCAGGTAGATTTATTTGTTTTAGACTCAATATCTGACTTGGTACAGAAAATTTAATTCCTAGTTTGTTCTGAAATGCTGTAATATTATAAAGATAAACATTTTTATTATATTTTTCATGCTAACTAAAGTAAACTTCTGCTTTTCTCTAATAGCTGGGAACCAGACGCCCAGTCTCTGAACCATGGAAGCTCTCTGATGCCAGGTATTACTGAGAATATAAAAATAACAACATTTTCATTTGTTTATGAAACGAGTTTGAATTTAAGAGGAAATAAAATATCAGAAACGTACAAAAAAAATTCTTACATTATTTTTCAGTTGCAAAAGGAAACTTCAATGGATTTTAATCAATCGATCAAATTTTATTTGTATAGCACATTTCAGCAGCAAGGCATTTCAAAGTGCTTTACATCATTACAAACACAGAATCACAAAGCAACATAGAATCAATAATCAAAACACGACATTAAATAAAGTTCCATCAATAAATTTGTAATTGATTACATTTCAAATACAATTCTAAACAGGTGGGTTTTTAGTCGAGATTTAAAAGAAGTCAGTGTTTCAGCTCCTTTACAGTTTTCTGGAAGTTTGTTCCAAATTTGTGGTGCATAGATGCTGAAAGCTGCTTCTCCTCGTTTGGTTCTGGTTCTGGGGATGCACAGCAGACCAGAACAAGAAGACCTGAGAGGTCTGGAAGGTTGATACAATAAAAGCAGATCTTTAATGTATTGTGGTGCTAAGCCGTTCAGTGATTTATAAACTAACAACAGTATTTTAAAGTCTATTCTTTGAGCTACAGGGAGCCAGTGGAGGGACTTTAAAACTGGTGTTATGTGCTCTATCTTCCTGGTTTTAGTGAGAACGTGAGCAGCAGCATTCTGGATCAGCTGCAGCTGTTTAACGCTGTTGTAATAATCAATACGACTGAAGATGAACGCATGGATGAGTTTCTCTAGATCTGGCTGAGACATTAGTCCTTTAATCCTGGAAATGTTCTTCAGGTGATAGAAGGCCGACTTTGTAACTGTCTTTATGTGGCTCTGGAGGTTCAGGTCAGAGTCCATCACTACTCCCAGGTTTCGGGCCTGATCGCTGGTTTTCAGTTGTAATAACTGAAGCTGTGCATTGACTCTAAATCTATAGCTCTAGATCTATAACTCTAGATCGTTCCTCTTTAGGTCCAAAAATAATAACTTCAGTTTTGTTTCTGTTCAGCTGGAGAAAGTTTTGGCACATCCACACATTTATCTGTTCTAAGCATCTGTTCAGTGATTGGATGGGGTCAAAGGTCACCTGGTGACATCGTAATGTAGAGCTGTGTGTCATCTGCATAGTTATGGTAGCTAATATTATTTCCTGTTATAACCTTATTACCTAATCCTTAATGGATTTTTTAGGCGAGGTATAAAGGAGTTTATTATCTGAACTTCAAGATTTATGAACAGGTTTGCAATATTTTATGTTGCTAAAATATGCTACAACATAACTTCTGCTTTACCACAGTTTGCTGCACAATCATTTAAAAACCGGCTTTTATTATTTTCAAAAAGAATTAAAAAGTTTCTAAAAAGTCGAAGCTTTTTTCCGTCCTGCTAACATATTTGGGTAAATGAACGTTCTGGTGTTGTTTCCTGACAGAACGGCGCTCCGGTGTCTCCATGGTGATTTACTGCTGCCATGACAACAACAAACTAACCTGCAACTAAACTCAACTGTCTCTTTGTTTTGTGTCTTTTTGATTTGAGGCTGCTTTTGTTTTTCATAAAGAGATATTAGAAAATATCTTCTTTCCACTCTTTCTCCTCCTTGTTCTTCTCTGGGGTCTCTTTTAATTTTAGCTCATTTTCTCGCCTGTCTGCAGAAAATATTATCCCAGCTGCTGATCTTAGATCTGCTCTGTGGGTCTGATTTCACACATTAATGTGTACATACAGTCCACTTTACCGTTTACTTTACAAACATTAATGATTATTTTTACAAGAAATTGATGAATGTCAAGTTCTTCACTGTACACAGAAATTGGCTAATAAAGTGTGAACTGTCAGAAACTGCCTGAATTTTTTTCCGAGAATAAAAAGTCTGTTTTTCTTAATCATTTTGTGAACATAACTTAATTTCAAGTAATTTGTCTTTGTTCACTTACTTATTTTATGTATCGACGATATATAACGATATCAATTTTCAGAATAGAAATACCAAGACAGAGGAGAAGATCATTTCTGTTTTGGGTTTATTTTCACTTGTTACTTTTGCATTGGATAACATGCAAAATGTGATTTTAAAGAGCGTAGATTCTTCTGAGAGATGCAACACAGCATCACTTTCTGCATCCAAGTCGCCATTTTGATAGGCGGAAGCAGCTTTCATTGGATATTATTGGATTCCAAAAGGTGATAAAACAGTGAAAAGAAGCTTTTCAGGACATCCAGAGAAGGTGAGTAAACTTTACTGAGCATCGAGGGTCGGCTAATATCCGGAGAAAACCCAAATCATCTAATACGGCACTTTATTCATTCAAATGTCTAAAAATAACCAAAACTGTGACGCGTTCAGCCAGTCAGTAGTGTTTTGGACTGATTGCTGTAAAAATAAAAGAGGTACTTTGTTTTGATTTATGACAGATCCATTCTCACAAAGTACAAAATGTAACTACAATGTAGATTTTTAATTGCATATCAAGTCACTGCTGTACTTCTGTACATAAAATCACTGCTCATGTGGTTGTATTTATAATCTCATAATGTTAATTAACATTTGGTCATATTTTCTCAAATTTGAGCATTTATATATACAGTGGATGTAAAAAGTCTGCACACCCGTGTTCAAAATGTCAGGGTTTTGATATGTAAAAAAACAATGACAGCAAGACAAACATTTTCCCAACTTTTTTCCACCTCTAATGTGACCTATAACCTGTACAATGCAATTGGAAAACAAACAGAAATACTTTAGGGAGGTGAAGTAAAAATAAACAACTGAGAAAATGTGGTTGCATAAGTGTAAGTGTGTGGGGATGTAGCTGTGTTCAGATTTAACCAATTACATTCAAACTCGTGTCAAATCGGAGTCAGCACACACCTGTCACCAATTAAATGCCTCTGATAAAGTTCTGCTGTTCTAGTGGGCTTGTCCTGACATTTTTGTAGCCACATCCAGCACAAGCCATGGTCCGCAAAGAGCTACCGCAGCATCAGAGGGATCTCATTATTCAAAGATATCAGTCAGGTGAAGGCTACAAAAGAATTTCCAATTCTTTAGATAAACCATGTTTTTCTTCAGCTGGAACTGGGGGCCTTAGTGAGGGTGGACGCAATTATGAACAGTTCCAAATATCAGTCAGTGTTGGCACAAAACCTTCGGCCTCCTGTTAGAAAGAGGAACTTCATGTTCAGCATGACGATGACCCAAATCACACATCTACATCAACAAAAGAATGGCTTCCCTGGAATAAGATTAAGGCTTGGGAACGGCCCAGCCAGAGTCCAGACCTGAATCCCATGAACGTCTGTGGGTGATGATCTGAAGAGGGCTGTGCGCAGGAGATGCCCTATTGGATCTATCGGATTTCTATCAGAGTGGTTTGGCAAGAAGAGTGGGCAAATATTCCCACATCAAGCAAGATGCGCCACGCTGATGGACTCCCACCCAAAAAGACTGAGTGCTGTAATAAAAGCCAAAGGTGCTGCAACAAAGTATGAGGTTAAGGGTGTGCATATCTATGCAACCAGGTTATTGTAAGTTTTTTATTTATACTTTCCTCCCTGAAAGATTTCTGTTTTTTTTCAATTGCATTGTAGAGGTTACAGGTCAGATTAAAGGTGGAAAAAAGTTAGAAAAAATGTTTGTCTTGATGTCATTTTTTTTACATCACATTTGAACAGGGGTGTGTAGACTTTTTATATCCACTGTATGTTTTTCAGAATATAATCTGTCAATATAATTAGTATTTCAACAAAATTAAGGAATTATTAACTTAAAATAAAGTCCTATATATTACATAAAAGTAATTTGTAAGTTAGTTTTCTCCTATTTCAAGTGTAGTAAGACATTTACACTGCAAACTGGACCAAAAATACTTGTTAATATTATGTGTTTTTGCAGTGTGGATTTAAAGGAACTCAGTGTTTCGACTGTTTCACAATTTTCTGGAAGTTTGTTCCAGATTTGTGGCGCATAGAAGCTGAATGCTGCTTCTCTGTTTGGTTCTGCAGAGACGTTGATGGTTTTTTCCTTTTCTAAATTCACATAATAGTTTTTAATCAGCATGGCCACATTTGCTGCATCCTAATTTTTTGCAAAGTATTTCGCTAGTTTTTTAAGCACTGATCCCCAACAGGTGTGTTGAAGTGGGAAGAGTCGGGTTACCTGATGCCACAGGTTGAGGTTGATGTTGTGGAAGAATGACTCCTGACCATGAAGTTTCTCTCAGCTGACAAATGAAAACTGGCCTTTAGGTCTGCAGAGGGTTAACTGATTCGCACACCACAGAAGAAGGGGGCAGGAGGGCACTTCCTGCCAGATAAAGGAGGCTTGTTTGAAAATGTCCCCTGATTGGTTATGGGGGTCGCGGCTGAGGCCAGCAGCAGGAGGCAACTTAGTGGACCCTGAATGATATGCATGTGTGTCTCCGTCTGTTGGGGTGGGATGTAAAATAAAGCTTTGTTCACACAGAAGCAGGCGATGGGTCGATATCTGTGAGAAGGGATTTACCTTCACCTGAGACGTGTAGACCTGACCAGGTGTGGAAGTGCATCATGTTCTGGTCGCTTCCTGCAGCTAAACAACAGCAAACTTATGCTAAACACAAAATATGAACATTTTTGTTCATATTCAGCAGCTGAGATATGTCTAGAATAAACTACCAGAATTTACCAGAGGCAGAAGGCGACGCGACTTTTAAAAAGAACCTCAAGCAGGTTGCAGTTATTTTTCTGCTGCTTAAAGCGGACAGTTTTAGTTATCTCTTGAGTAAATGTTTTCTGTTGTTGAGTTTTTTTAATCAATCAATAAAGTTGATTTGCATGACATTTCAGCAACAAAGCAAAGTGCTTCACATCATAAAAACACAAAAATGCAAAGTCATTGAACATACAGGCATTAACTGAAGCATTACGTTTTGTCAAGTGCTATCGTTACACATTAAAATGTTGATTAATAATTCATTTATAATTTAATTTTACTTATTTTCAATATAACAATGTGTTCTGTCCTGTACATTGTACAGTGAGGTTGTTTTTTCTTAGGTCATGGGATGAAATTATGCTAATTCCTGCACTTTTACCCTGCCATGAATTGTAATATTGTTGATTAATGTTCACTATCCTAATCAAATAAATTAAATTAAGTGACACTTAAGTAAATAGTAACTGCGAAAATGATTTCTTAGATGCATATTTTAGTTTTCAGTCTAATTAAAATGTCGTCCCAACTATTTATTGAGGCATAAACTCCTTTATTTGAGTATTTTCACCCAATGTTTGTCAGGTATGAAGTCTTGTTGAGAAAATTTATCCAACTTCCAGTTCTGGTTCCTCAGGTGTCACGCTGCTCTTTGTTTAAGTCCAGCGTCCAGGTGAGCTCCAGTCATTCAGAACCAAGCTGGACCAGACCGCCATGCCTTAAAAGTGCCCCTAATTCTTCATCTGGACCCCGTCCCGGAGTCCAGGGCCGGTTCCAGCCCAGTTCTGATTTCAGGACGTGTCGCAGCAGATAGATGCAAACTCATGTTCTGCCCTGATTCACACAGACAGCGGGAAAGTTTCATTTCAAAATAACAGCAAAGAAGGTCGCCGGGTTTTCCAGAACGCCGAACGGTTTTACTTTGTTTTCACAAGGAAATAAGTAAATGAATTGTTTTTAAATTAAATCTTTGGAGTCAAAAACAGAAATCAATCGATCTGTTTTCTTTTCACACGAAGGAGCGACAGTTAGTCTCAATATTCCTGTTTATCATGAGAAGCTAATGATGTTAAATTCGACTAACATCAGTTACTGTTACTAACAGATTCTGCTTTAGTTTGATCTGTAATGTCAGTTTTACAAAATGTTTTATTTTAATTTTGCACCATATTAACAGGCCACTGCCAGGAATATCAGATAGATAGATAGATAGATAGATAGATAGATAGATAGATAATAGATAGATAGATAGATAGATAGATAGATAGATAGATAGATAGATAGATAGATAGATAGATAGATAGATAGATAGATAGATAGATAGATAGATAGATAGATAGATAGATAGATAGATAGATAGATAGAAGATAGATTAGATAGATAGATAGATAGCTAGATAGATAGATAGATAGATAGATAGATAGATAGATAGCTATAGATAGATAGATAGATAGATAGATATAGATAGATAGATAGATAGAGATAGATAGATAGATATAGATAGATAGATAGATAGAAGATAGATAGATAGATAGATAGATAGATAGATAGATAGATAGATCGATAGATAGATAGCTAGATAGCTAGATCGATAGATAGCTCGATCGTAGATAGATAGCTAGCTAGCTCGCTATCAGCTCGATAGATCGCTAGCATTGTTTTACCCCCCCGCCACCCGACCGACCACACCTGCCTATTTTTTTTTAAAGTTTCATATTGAAAGAAACGATTTGGAAACATTTTCTTCTGCCTGATTTTATTTTTGTTACTTTAATAATTTATTGTCATTTTGGTCCTTAAAATTACCAAAATTTCCACTTCATTTTATATTTTCATCTGACTTAAGGTTAGTTGGGAAATTTTATTCATTTACTTAAAAACAAAACAATTATATAGCATAGAAAAAAACAAGGCAGCAGCAGAGAAAAAATCTCATATCTGCCCTTTTTGTCCCAAAAAATATATTTAAACAAAAGAGATTTACAATAAACTAAACAAAAACATCAACTTAAAAATATTGTATGAATTCACATTATTCTATTTCATATTCTTCATAAAAATCTAACTTATCATTCTCTTAAATATGTAAATTGATCTGGCATTTTAGTATCACTTTCCTTAAAGTCTGATTTTCCTTTAGATTCTGGAAGTAAAGCTTATGAAGGCAGTATAATTTATGCTTTCTGGTAAAATTAAAGCATATTACCATTGTAATCTAACTCCATTGAAAGTAATAATGTGTTTTTGTGTTGTCTCCACGTTCAGAACAAAGCAAAAGGTCGAAGGTCACTGCAAAGCGACGTATTTATTTCCCTGGAATGTTGGCAGTCGTTTCTCTGCAGCTCTCTGTCGCTTTAATAAAGCTTCCTTTCTATACGTCCTCTTAGCCTGAGCAGAAACAAAGAGCTGCAGCCCTGGAGGTTCGCTGACATGAAACTGAAGCAAAAAGCTGGAAACAAGCAGCCCATTTTCCTTCATGAAACCAAACACTCTGCATGTGCAGCTCAGGACAAAATCCACCTGATGCCAAAATGGATAATTTCCTTATGCAGCATGTATTTTGATCAGATTTGATAAGATGTTTAAGTGTAAAAACATCAGTTTTATTGTGCTGATGGTGTCGAGTATGATTGGAGCATATTATCCTTTTCAGATGAGGAAGGAGCGCAAAGTCATCTTGACTCAAAACAAACAATTTAACTCTTGGAAGTTTCTGAAATATTCTCCATAACTTCAAGGTTTACATGGTTTCTGTCAATACTTTTAATAAATGTATGTGCTGTGTTTTAGATGCACAGATGAGGTTGCATCTAAAACCCGCCGGGTTGGTGAAAGAACAAAAAGCAGCGTTATAAAAAAAACAGATTTGAACAGAAATGAAGCTTTGATTTAAAGTATTTCTCTAAATGATATTTTTCTTTCTTGATATTGTGACAGCAGACAAGTGCATGCACTGCAAAAACACAAAAACCTACCAAGTGTTTTTTTTGCCTAGTTTCTTAATATGCTTGAAATAAGACAAAACTAACTTATAAATTAATTTTCAGAGATATGAGCTTGTTTTAAATCAATAATTCCTTAATTTTTGTTGAAAAAGTGATGAGAAAACATGAGAAACACGTCGTTATAAGTTCAACAATCTACCAGTGAAACTAATATTGTTTTCATCAAAATTAAGAAATTATTGACTTAATAAGCTCATATCTTGCAAAAAGTTACTTCTCAGTTAGTTTTAACTTATTTCAAGTCTATTAAGATGTTTGCAGTAGAAACTAGACAAAAAACACTTGGTAAGTTTTTGTGTTTTTGCAGTTTAACACTAAAACATTTTAATAAAACTCTAGAAATGACCTTTGTGTCCACATTGCAAACTGTAAGGATGGTGACTTCCATCTCTCTCAGTGAAATTACATGCTTGCATGTAGAACAAAAAGTTCTGCCCTGTTTTCTTTATGTCTGAACTTACAGTAAAAGTCTCTAAATGTCTTCATGTCTGTAAAACTGATTTGTCCCAGATCAGCGTGGATCTCTGACTTCTACGTATTTTCCTTTCGTGTTTCTGGGAATCAGAAAGACAGCCTTATCTTTCTCCTGAACAATACACATCTGTTCCAACCCAGAAGTTAATTACAAATGAAACACGATCAAGTTGAGCCGAGCGAAGGCCGGAGAGGAGAGCCCCGGCATCGGAAAGGTAAAACAGACATACAGGCTGCAATCTTTTATTCTCTGCTCCATATTACTCAAAAATATTCACATTTCTTTTTGCTCCAGCTGTTTTTTGCTTTGTTTTTCAGAGTTGCATGTGCTGTGTTGCATGTTGATCTGCAGGTTAGCTGTGCCCTCCACTGATCTCTTGATCAGATTACTCCCAACGGATCAGCTGTCATCAGTCAAAGCAGTTTGTTTCACTTTCCCGCTTAAATCCAGAGAAATAAGAGGTTAAAACTCTGGGTTTTTTTTAGTCCTCAAATCTCCAGATATTTGTTCTGCAATGAATAACCAAAAATTTGTTCTGGTAAAGTCCAGTTTAGATTCTGAAAAAAGACAAACCTGTGAGGTTTTAATTTATCTGCATTAAAGGATATAAAACAACCAACTGTATAATTTCTTAGTTTGTATAGAAATATACCAGATACTCAAAGTTTTCAGTATCTTAACTTTTAATTTTGTCCATTATTATATTTCTTACTGGTTTCTATGTCTCAGCTTTTCTTCATAATCAGTGGAAACATGTAAACGCTGCTCAACAGTTAAGAGAAAGTATTGAGAGTAAAGCCAATGAAGATTTTTTCATTAATTATTGAGGAGGGTGTGAATAATATTCAGCATACCAAGAAAATGTAACATAAATCTCTTACCTTATTTAAAAATCTTTTGAGGGATGCATGGTTTCACATAAGAACAAACTTATGAGGTGAATAAAAATAATTTAAACTTTATTTCTCTCATCCGTTTGAATCATTTTGGGTTTAACTTCACAGAGATTTTCTTTCTAAATTAAAGTGACACGTCTATTAAAGGAGATAGATCCAAAATGTTGAATATTAACAGCTGGTTTGGTTTACATGAGTTTGTCTTGAACATAAAATGCATAGTAGATGGAGTTTAGTGGATAAACTTTGGGTCCAAAAGCAGAGTAAAAAAAAATGTATTTAACCAAAGGAAAGCTCCAAAACTCTTATATAAGATATTTTATATTTTACATACATTTTATACATTCTGTCTACAAAACATATCTGTAAATGTTATTAGAAATTTGGATTAAAATTCATGATTGTTTGCAGAAAAAAAGAATTTTTTTCCACCCATGAATCTATTTTACATCAGAATAAATAAACATCTTCAAAATTCATCATATTTAACACATTCAAAACATTTGGACATCAA
>NW_019369799.1:0-25508 GCF_002775205.1 Xiphophorus maculatus | reverse complement strand
TAACTCAAACCCGGAAGCACACGTCACACATGACGTCAATGACCGTCAAAATAATTAACCTTAAGACTAAAAGGAAGAGGAACGCATTCAGGTAACTGAAACCCGGAAGCACACGTCACACTTTGACGTCAATGACCGTCAAAATAATTAAACCTTAAGACTAAAAAGGAAGAGGAACGCATTCAGGTAACTGAAACCCGGAAGCAACCACGTCACACTTTGACGTCAATGACCGCCTGAAGCAGAGTCTTTGAATGTAGGCCTTCTGCGATCATTTGGTCACTAATCATTTTCTTTGTCTTGCAGGTAAATGCTTCTAAATACAAAAGCCTTAAAGATAGGTTATCCTTTCTAAAATGACGAGCATCGCTATGCAGGATAAAAAGAGAATTTTTGGTCCGGGTCTTTATTAAAGACCTGTAAGGAGGAGGATATGTGGACTCTGATTGGCTCAGGAGATTATGGTTTCAAACAACGGCAATCTGTGTCATGTGACTAAACTTCAATAGTCACGTAACATTTGATATAGATTTATGATGCTGCTATATAGAAATGGATATTTAAATCTTCATCACAGTATTTTTTATACAGTCTTTGAATGTGTTATCTGTGATAATTTAGTCACCTTGTCTTTTTGTTGTCACGTCAATATTTGTAAAAACTGAAAACAAAATATTCTACTAGCTTGTATAATTACATCATATAAAATACATACTTATGTAGCGTATAAGCTGTTAATGACTTATTTTAACTGAGATGCGTCGCTTTGAAAATAATTAAACTTTAAGACTTAAAAGCAAGAGAAAAGAATACAGCAAACTCAAACCCCGAATCACACGTCACAGATTAACGTCAATGACCGCCTGAAGCAGAGTCTTTGAATGTAGGCCTTCTGCGATCATTTGGTCACTAATCATTTTCTTTGTCTTGCAGGTAAATGCTTCTAAATCAATAAGCCATTAAAGATAGGTTATCCTTTCTAAAATGGACGAGCATCGCTATGCAGGATAAAAAGAGAATTTTTAGTCCGGGTCTTTATTTAAAGGCCTGTATGAAAAGGAGGTGGATATGTGGTCACGTGTCTCTGGTAAACAAGCTCGTATCGGTTCCGCTCCGCTGGCGGGCAAAAACAAGGAGGAGGCCGATGAATGCTTTACGAACTTTGTTCCTCTTTTGGCAGGATGAACAAGTACAACGTACTGGACAGCTAGCTTCCCTGAAACTAACACACTGAGCTCCTCACAACAACCGGACACTTTTCTCGCTCTTCTTCTTCCTCCCACCACCTGCACGTTGCTCTCTACTGCCCCCTCGGGAAAGGCTGGGCCTGTAATAGCAGGTTATTGTTTTAGCTGACGGCAATATGTGTCATTTGACTAAACTTTTAATAGTCAGGATATGTGATATAGATATATGATGTTGCTATATAGAAATAGATATTTAATTCTTCATAAGAGTATTTTTTTATACAGTCTTTGAATGTATATTATCTGCGATTATTTAGTCACTCTGTCTTTTGTAAAAACAAAAAACTAAATATTCTACTAGCTTATTTAAAGTATAATTATATTAAATAAAATTCATACTTATGTACTGTATAAGCAGTTAATGACTTGTTTTAACTGAGATGCTTCGCTTTGAAAATTATTACACTTTAAGACTAAAAAGGAAGAGGAAAGAATACAGCAAACTCAAACCGCGAATCACACGTCACACATTGACGTCAATGACCGTCAAAATAATTAAACCTTAAGACTAAAAAGGAAGAGGAACGCATTCAGGTAACTCAAACCCGGAAGCACACGTCACACATTGACGTCAATGACCGTCAAAATAATTAAACCTTAAGACTAAAAAGGAAGAGGAACGCATTCAGGTAACTGAAACCCGGAAGCACACGTCACACTTTGACGTCAATGACCGTCAAAATAATTAAACCTTAAGACTAAAAAGGAAGAGGAACGCATTCAGGTAACTCAAACCCGGAAGCACACGTCACACTTTGACGTCAATGACCGTCAAAATAATTAAACCTTAAGACTAAAAAGGAAGAGGAACGCATTCAGGTAACTGAAACCCGGAAGCACACGTCACACTTTGACGTCAATGACCGTCAAAATAATTAAACCTTAAGACTAAAAAGGAAGAGGAACGCATTCAGGTAACTCAAACCCGGAAGCACACGTCACACATTGACGTCAATGACCGCCTGAAGCAGAGTCTTTGAATGTAGGCCTTCTGCGATCATTTGGTCACTAATCATTTTCTTTGTCTTGCAGGTAAATGCTTCTAAATACAAAAGCCATTAAAGATAGGTTATCCTTTCTAAAATGGACGAGCATCGCTATGCAGGATAAAAAGAGAATTTTTGGTCCGGGTCTTTATTTAAAGACCTGTAAGGAGGAGGATATGTGGACTCTGATTGGCTCAGGAGATTATTGGTTTCAAACAACGGCAATCTGTGTCATGTGACTAAACTTCAATAGTCACGTAACATTTGATATAGATTTATGATGCTGCTATATAGAAATGGATATTTAAATCTTCATCACAGTATTTTTTATACAGTCTTTGAATGTGTTATCTGTGATAATTTAGTCACCTTGTCTTTTCGTTGTCACGTCAATATTTGTAAAAACTGAAAACAAAATATTCTACTAGCTTGTATAATTACATCATATAAAATACATACTTATGTAGCGTATAAGCTGTTAATGACTTATTTTAACTGAGATGCGTCGCTTTGAAAATAATTAAACTTTAAGACTTAAAAGCAAGAGAAAAGAATACAGCAAACTCAAACCCCGAATCACACGTCACAGATTAACGTCAATGACCGCCTGAAGCAGAGTCTTTGAATGTAGGCCTTCTGCGATCATTTGGTCACTAATCATTTTCTTTGTCTTGCAGGTAAATGCTTCTAAATACAAAAGCCATTAAAGATAGGTTATCCTTTCTAAAATGGACGAGCATCGCTATGCAGGATAAAAAGAGAATTTTTAGTCCGGGTCTTTATTTAAAGGCCTGTATGAAAAGGAGGTGGATATGTGGTCACGTGTCTCTGGTAAACAAGCTCGTATCGGTTCCGCTCCGCTGGCGGGCAAAAACAAGGAGGAGGCCGATGAATGCTTTACGAACTTTGTTCCTCTTTTGGCAGGATGAACAAGTACAACGTACTGGACAGCTAGCTTCCCTGAAACTAACACACTGAGCTCCTCACAACAACCGGACACTTTTCTCGCTCTTCTTCTTCCTCCCACCACCTGCACGTTGCTCTCTACTGCCCCCTCGGGAAAGGCTGGGCCTGTAATAGCAGGTTATTGTTTTAGCTGACGGCAATATGTGTCATTTGACTAAACTTTTAATAGTCAGGATATGTGATATAGATATATGATGTTGCTATATAGAAATAGATATTTAATTCTTCATCAGAGTATTTTTTTATACAGTCTTTGAATGTATATTATCTGCGATTATTTAGTCACTCTGTCTTTTGTAAAAACAAAAAACTAAATATTCTACTAGCTTATTTAAAGTATAATTATATTAAATAAAATTCATACGTATGTACTGTATAAGCAGTTAATGACTTGTTTTAACTGAGATGCTTCGCTTTGAAAATTATTACACTTTAAGACTAAAAAGGAAGAAGAAAGAATACAGCAAACTCAAACCGCGAATCACACGTCACACATTGACGTCAATGACCGTCAAAATAATTAAACCTTAAGACTAAAAGGAAGAGGAACGCATTCAGGTAACTCAAACCCGGAAGCACACGTCACACTTTGACGTCAATGACCGTCAAAATAATTAAACCTTAAGACTAAAAAGGAAGAGGAACGCATTCAGGTAACTCAAACCCGGAAGCACACGTCACACATTGACGTCAATGACCGTCAAAATAATTAAACCTTAAGACTAAAAAGGAAGAGGAACGTATTCAGGTAACTGAAACCCGGAAGCACACGTCACACTTTGACGTCAATGACCGCCTGAAGCAGAGTCTTTGAATGTAGGCCTTCTGCGATCATTTGGTCACTAATCATTTTCTTTGTCTTGCAGGTAAATGCTTCTAAATACAAAAGCCATTAAAGATAGGTTATCCTTTCTAAAATGGACGAGCATCGCTATGCAGGATAAAAAGAGAATTTTTGGTCCGGGTCTTTATTTAAAGACCTGTAAGGAGGAGGATATGTGGACTCTGATTGGCTCAGGAGATTATTGGTTTCAAACAACGGCAATCTGTGTCATGTGACTAAACTTCAATAGTCACGTAACATTTGATATAGATTTATGATGCTGCTATATATAAATGGATATTTAAATCTTCATCACAGTATTTTTTATACAGTCTTTGAATGTGTTATCTGTGATAATTTAGTCACCTTGTCTTTTCGTTGTCACGTCAATATTTGTAAAAACTGAAAACAAAATATTCTACTAGCTTGTATAATTACATCATATAAAATACATACTTATGTAGCGTATAAGCTGTTAATGACTTATTTTAACTGAGATGCGTCGCTTTGAAAATAATTAAACTTTAAGACTTAAAAGCAAGAGAAAAGAATACAGCAAACTCAAACCCCGAATCACACGTCACAGATTAACGTCAATGACCGCCTGAAGCAGAGTCTTTGAATGTAGGCCTTCTGCGATCATTTGGTCACTAATCATTTTCTTTGTCTTGCAGGTAAATGCTTCTAAATACAAAAGCCATTAAAGATAGGTTATCCTTTCTAAAATGGACGAGCATTGCTATGCAGGATAAAAAGAGAATTTTTAGTCCGGGTCTTTATTTAAAGGCCTGTATGAAAAGGAGGTGGATATGTGGTCACGTGTCTCTGGTAAACAAGCTCGTATCGGTTCCGCTCCGCTGGCGGGCAAAAACAAGGAGGAGGCCGATGAATGCTTTACGAACTTTGTTCCTCTTTTGGCAGGATGAACAAGTACAACGTACTGGACAGCTAGCTTCCCTGAAACTAACACACTGAGCTCCTCACAACAACCGGACACTTTTCTCGCTCTTGAAAAACAGTCGAGTTCCGAGAAGATGGCGGACAGGGCAGTCATGTTTCTCTGAGCTCCCTAAGAGGTCCCGACTCTAAACTACGTTATGAAGTAAAACTACTAGTAAATATTTGTAAAAATCAGTTCTCAGCTTGAAGTATGAAGAAAAGCAATAAGTTTATGCCACCTGCAGTCAAGACTTCGCATTCTAAAAGTGATCACGACTATTCTGTGCCAATGGAATCAGCTGCAGCTAGCAAACGGGAAAGGGAAGCCAGTACCCCGACCAGCACTCCGGAAAAAAACACACACATGGAAAAAAGAACCAAAGGTACGTCCCAGGATCAAATGAACACTGAGGCTATTTTGAGCGCTATAAGTTCCTTAGGACAGAAATTAGATGACCGCATGGAAGAAGTTGGCATGCAAATAAAGCAGCACAGTGCTATGCTAGCGGCTATTGCTAAATCGGTTCAGCTCAACTCAGAGGAGCTAAACGATTGCAAAAAGAAAATAATAGAATTGGAGAAACAAGTGGATACACTTTCCAAAGAGAACGTGCAGTTGAAAGGAGGAGTCCTGAACAGTGAAAGATATAAAAGACGGTGGAGCCTCCGCATAAAAGGAAAGAAGGAAAAGTCTGGTGAGAACATCCGAGATGAAGTTGTGGCGCTTCTGTGCAAAATTGCACCTGATTTGGCTTCAAAGATGGATGAAGAGGTTGATGTTGTCCACAGAGTCGGTCGAAAGATGCATGACAGGGACAGACAGATCATCATTCTGTTTGTGAGACGAGCCTTGAGAGACGACATCTGGAAGAGAACTAAAACTTCTCCAGTTTGCAAAGAAGAAGGAGTTCGCTTCTCTGAAGATTTGACACCAGAAGATTGGAAAGCAAGACAAGCTATGTGGCCAAAAATTGAAAAAGCAAGAAAAGAAGGCAAAGCTGCGGGTTTCAGGGGCCCGTTTGGTTTCATTGAAGGAAAACGCATCATGGATATTTCTTCAGCTGAGAACTGAGTGCAGCAGAAATGAATATGGAAAGGTAGAGGACAGTTCTGTTAATGGGACCTCTCACTCAAGGTTTTTTTTCACTCTCCTAAACCGTTTGTTCATGTGTTCTACTTTTCAGTTAAAAACCAATTTTTCTTTTGTTTCTTTTAACACAAGGGGACTAAAAGACTCACTTAAACGGAAAGCAGTTTTTTTGTTTTGTAAAGGACAACAAGCACACTGCACCTTTTTACAGGAAACTCATTCTGATGCATCTGACGTGAAGTTCTGGTCGCAGCAATGGGGAGATAAAATTCTCTTCAGTCATGGGACAAATCGATCGGCTGGAGTCGCCATCTGCTTTTTCAGGTGTCCCGGTAAGATTTTGAGTGAGAAAGCAGATAAGGATGGACATTGGGTAGCCTGTGTTTTAGAAGTTGATAATGTCCCAATAATTTTGTTAAACATTTATGGATATAATAATGATCAATACAACAGGAATCTGTTACATCAAATAACAAGGGTTATTGTGGAGCTCACTGCTAATTTTCCTACTGATCATATCGTAGTTGGAGGGGATTTCAACTTGGCTCCAGATGAATGTATGGATCGATGGCCTTCACTGCTGGTAAAAGAAACTCCAAATCCTATTCTTAAAGAATTTGTTAGTAACACGAAACTAATAGATGTCTGGAGAGCGCTACACAGTGGAGTCAAACAGTTCACCTGGCACAAACCTAATGGTTATAGTAGATCACGCATTGATTATTGGCTGATATCTGCTACAGTCTTCGAGTGTATTAAAGAAACAGAGATAGCAAACTGTCCTTTAAGTGATCACTGCATTATCAATTTAAAACTACAAAAACTGGATAAAAGTTCTAAACCCAATAATTACTGGAAATTTAATTCAATGCTTCTTACAAACTTAGAGTTTTGTCAATTTATTAAGGAACTTATTCTAAATATATCAAGTGACAATTCTATTGAAACACCAATTCTTAAATGGGAATACTTGAAATATAGTATTAGAAAATATTCAATTAAATTTGGTCAAGAGTTACATAGAAAAATAAAAGCAGAAGAGACAATGGTGATTAAAGATCTTATGTCACTTTACAGAAAATTAAGTTGGACTGATGAAGATAAAGAAATAATAAATAAATTGCAATCTAAATTAGATGAGATATACATAAATAGGGCAAAAGGTGCTTATGTAAGGTCCAGAGCCAGGTGGATCGAAGAAGGAGAAAAAAATAGTGCTTTTTTTTGTAACTTAGAAAAACATAGACAGGAATATAATGCTATTAATAGTCTTATAATTGATGAAGTGGAATGTTCTCAGAATAAGAGAATAACAGAAGAAGTATTTAAGTTTTATAGTAATCTTTATAAATCTTCACATACAGAACAAATTACTTCATCCTTTTTTGATAAAATAAGTAATCTAGTTCCTGTTATTGATGAAAACTTCAAAGAAACTTGTGATGAAGAGCTAAGAATCTCTGAATTTGACATTGCTATAAGAAATATGGCTTCTGACCGCGCCCCTGGGCCAGACGGACTCACAGCTAATCTTTATAAACATTTCTGGGAGGATTTAAAACTTTTGTTGTTTCAGGCTGTAGAAGAATGTGTTAGTAGGAAGGAACTCATGGAAACTATGAAACAAGGCGTAATTAAACTAATCCCAAAACCTGGTAAAGATAAGAAAAATTTAAATAATTTAAGACCTATCACGCTTTTGAACACTGACTACAAGATCTTAACAAAAGTTTTGGCAATGAGGTTAAAAACTGGTTTACCTAAAATAATTAGTCAAACCCAATCCGGCTTTCTGAAAGGCAGGTCCATCCATAACAACATCCGCCTGGTTCTGGACCTTATTGATTATAGTCACCTAATAAAAGATGATGGTTTTATGTTGTTTTTAGATTTCCACAAAGCATTTGATTCTGTGGAACATCAATTTATTGTTAACACGTTGAGACATTTTGGTTTTGGAAATAGTTTTCTTAATATGATTACCATGTTAAACACCAATATCAACAGCTGTGTGTCTTTGTCACAGGGCACATGCCCCAGATTCAAAGTAGAAAGGGGAATCAGACAAGGTTGCAGTATCTCGCCTCTCTTATTTATTTTAGTCACAGAACTACTTGCAATAACAATTAAAAACTCTAATATTGAAGGTCTGGAAGTAAATAACCAAAAAATAATCATTAGCCAATTCGCAGATGATACAACCCTCTTCCTAAAAAACAAAGAACAAATTCCTTTAGCTCTAAAGGAAATAGAATTGTTCTCTCAAGCCTCAGGGCTGCAGCTAAATGTAAATAAATGTGAAATTATGAATATCCATAACTGTTCTGATTCTTCAATTTTCAATATTCCAGTTAAAAATGAAGTTAAATACTTAGGCATGTGGATTACTAAGTGTAGAGCTACCAGTGTTAGAAAAAATTTACAAGACAACATTGATAAATGTGGCAAAACTTTAAATATTTGGCTTCAAAGAGACTTGACGTTGTTTGGTAGAACTTTATTAACAAAAACTGAATCCTTATCCAGGCTGACGTATCCTGCATATTCCTTAGCCATTCCTCCAAATATCATAAAACAGATTAACAGAATTAATTTTAACTTTATTTGGAAAAACAAGCACCATTACATCAGAAAAAGTGATTTGCTAAAAGATTTTGAGGAAGGTGGTATCAAGGCAATTGATTTTGAAATTATGAATGGTACTTTAAAAATTAGATGGCTTCAGTCCTTTTTAAAAAACAGTGATCTTATTTGGTTTGTTATACCGTCGTTTGTATTTCAAAAAGTTGGAGGTATTGAGCTGTTATTGAAATGTGATTTTGAATTATCAAAACTCCCCCTACAACTCTCTAATTTCCACCAACAGATGTTGTTACAGTGGAAGTTAATGTTCAAACACAACTTCAGTCCTCATAATGTTCCACTGTGGAACAACAGAGCCATTTTATGTGGTAGAAAATCTATGTTTCTAGAAGATTGGTGGAATAAACAAATCTGGTCAATTACTCATTTACTAGATGGAAATGGTGATATTCTAAGTTTGGAAGAATTTAACAGGAAGTATGGAACTGATTGTTCACTAACAATTTATAAGAAAGTTCTACGTAGTATCCCTAATGTCCTCATTCAGTCAGTCAAAAACAATTTACCTAATTTCTTTACTCCAAGACTCCATAAGATTCAAATTGAGCATGTGGACATTAGAGATAATAAATGCAATAACAAGTTTTTGAATCAGTATTCTATAAATATTATGTACCCAGGAAGAACAAAAAGCACAGTTCTCTTACAAAATTTTAAGAAATCTATGATAGTCAAAATTAGGACTAATTATTTGAAATTCCAAATTCCTCCTAAATATAAGGAATTACATTTTAAAATAATATATAACATATATCCTTCAAACGAGTTCTTAAGAGAGAGATTTAAGTTTAATGTTGAGAATTGTGGTTTTTGTAAAACTCAATTGGAAACAACTAAACATTTGTTTTACGAATGTAAAGAAGTATTAAACTTATGGGATCAACTTCGAAACTTTCTGTCTTCTAAAACAATAAATGTTGATTTTATTTCCTTACAAAACATTAAATTTGGTTTATCAATCAAAGAAAAAAAATTGGAATTTTTAGTCAATGTTCTAATGATTATAACCAAATATTATATCCATAAATGTCGCTATGCAAAATGCTCCCTCTCATTCTCTGCTCTAAAAAATGATCTTTCCTTTTTTAAAAGATGTCTGAGAAAGATGCAGACTTTAAACGCAATTAAAATGTTTGAGTTAATGGAAGAATTTCAGTTAGTAGTCCCCTCTGATTAAGTTATTTTATTTTATTATTATTATTATTTTTTATTATTTTATCTTATTTTATTTTATTTTTATTTTTTTTTTATTTTTTTTTTTCATTATTTTAATACTTGTTTTAGCCTTGCATCTAATTGGTTTGTTAACAGCAGGAGTTGTGACATTAGTTTTTTTTCTGTAATGTCTGTTATTGACATGTTGTTTGAGGTTGTTATTGTTATTTTTGCAATAAAAAAAAAAAAAAAAGAAAAAAAAAAAAAAAAAAAAAAAAAAAAAAAAAAAAAAAACTTTTCTCGCTCTTCTTCTTCCTCCCACCACCTGCACGTTGCTCTCTACTGCCCCCTCGGGAAAGGCTGGGCCTGTAATAGCAGGTTATTGTTTTAGCTGACGGCAATATGTGTCATTTGACTAAACTTTTAATAGTCAGGATATGTGATATAGATATATGATGTTGCTATATAGAAATAGATATTTAATTCTTCATCAGAGTATTTTTTTATACAGTCTTTGAATGTATATTATCTGCGATTATTTAGTCACTCTGTCTTTTGTAAAAACAAAAAACTAAATATTCTACTAGCTTATTTAAAGTATAATTATATTAAATAAAATTCATACGTATGTACTGTATAAGCAGTTAATGACTTGTTTTAACTGAGATGCTTCGCTTTGAAAATTATTACACTTTAAGACTAAAAAGGAAGAAGAAAGAATACAGCAAACTCAAACCGCGAATCACACGTCACACATTGACGTCAATGACCGTCAAAATAATTAAACCTTAAGACTAAAAAGGAAGAGGAACGCATTCAGGTAACTCAAACCCGGAAGCACACGTCACACATTGACGTCAATGACCGTCAAAATAATTAAACCTTAAGACTAAAAAGGAAGAGGAACGCATTCAGGTAACTCAAACCCGGAAGCACACGTCACACTTTGACGTCAATGACCGTCAAAATAATTAAACCTTAAGACTAAAAAGGAAGAGGAACGCATTCAGGTAACTGAAACCCGGAAGCACACGTCACACTTTGACGTCAATGACCGTCAAAATAATTAAACCTTAAGACTAAAAAGGAAGAGGAACGCATTCAGGTAACTGAAACCCGGAAGCACACGTCACACTTTGACGTCAATGACCGCCTGAAGCAGAGTCTTTGAATGTAGGCCTTCTGCGATCATTTGGTCACTAATCATTTTCTTTGTCTTGCAGGTAAATGCTTCTAAATACAAAAGCCTTTAAAGATAGGTTATCCTTTCTAAAATGGACGAGCATCGCTATGCAGGATAAAAAGAGAATTTTTGGTCCGGGTCTTTATTTAAAGACCTGTAAGGAGGAGGATATGTGGACTCTGATTGGCTCAGGAGATTATTGGTTTCAAACAACGGCAATCTGTGTCATGTGACTAAACTTCAATAGTCACGTAACATTTGATATAGATTTATGATGCTGCTATATAGAAATGGATATTTAAATCTTCATCACAGTATTTTTTATACAGTCTTTGAATGTGTTATCTGTGATAATTTAGTCACCTTGTCTTTTTGTTGTCACGTCAATATTTGTAAAAACTGAAAACAAAATATTCTACTAGCTTGTATAATTACATCATATAAAATACATACTTATGTAGCGTATAAGCTGTTAATGACTTATTTTAACTGAGATGCGTCGCTTTGAAAATAATTAAACTTTAAGACTTAAAAGCAAGAGAAAAGAATACAGCAAACTCAAACCCCGAATCACACGTCACAGATTAACGTCAATGACCGCCTGAAGCAGAGTCTTTGAATGTAGGCCTTCTGCGATCATTTGGTCACTAATCATTTTCTTTGTCTTGCAGGTAAATGCTTCTAAATACAAAAGCCATTAAAGATAGGTTATCCTTTCTAAAATGGACGAGCATCGCTATGCAGGATAAAAAGAGAATTTTTGGTCCGGGTCTTTATTTAAAGACCTGTAAGGAGGAGGATATGTGGACTCTGATTGGCTCAGGAGATTATTGGTTTCAAACAACGGCAATCTGTGTCATGTGACTAAACTTCAATAGTCACGTAACATTTGATATAGATTTATGATGCTGCTATATAGAAATGGATATTTAAATCTTCATCACAGTATTTTTTATACAGTCTTTGAATGTGTTATCTGTGATAATTTAGTCACCTTGTCTTTTCGTTGTCACGTCAATATTTGTAAAAACTGAAAACAAAATATTCTACTAGCTTGTATAATTACATCATATAAAATACATACTTATGTAGCGTATAAGCTGTTAATGACTTATTTTAACTGAGATGCGTCGCTTTGAAAATAATTAAACTTTAAGACTTAAAAGCAAGAGAAAAGAATACAGCAAACTCAAACCCCGAATCACACGTCACAGATTAACGTCAATGACCGCCTGAAGCAGAGTCTTTGAATGTAGGCCTTCTGCGATCATTTGGTCACTAATCATTTTCTTTGTCTTGCAGGTAAATGCTTCTAAATACAAAAGCCATTAAAGATAGGTTATCCTTTCTAAAATGGACGAGCATCGCTATGCAGGATAAAAAGAGAATTTTTAGTCCGGGTCTTTATTTAAAGGCCTGTATGAAAAGGAGGTGGATATGTGGTCACGTGTCTCTGGTAAACAAGCTCGTATCGGTTCCGCTCCGCTGGCGGGCAAAAACAAGGAGGAGGCCGATGAATGCTTTACGAACTTTGTTCCTCTTTTGGCAGGATGAACAAGTACAACGTACTGGACAGCTAGCTTCCCTGAAACTAACACACTGAGCTCCTCACAACAACCGGACACTTTTCTCGCTCTTCTTCTTCCTCCCACCACCTGCACGTTGCTCTCTACTGCCCCCTCGGGAAAGGCTGGGCCTGTAATAGCAGGTTATTGTTTTAGCTGACGGCAATATGTGTCATTTGACTAAACTTTTAATAGTCAGGATATGTGATATAGATATATGATGTTGCTATATAGAAATAGATATTTAATTCTTCATCAGAGTATTTTTTTATACAGTCTTTGAATGTATATTATCTGCGATTCTTTAGTCACTCTGTCTTTTGTAAAAACAAAAAACTAAATATTCTACTAGCTTATTTAAAGTATAATTATATTAAATAAAATTCATACGTATGTACTGTATAAGCAGTTAATGACTTGTTTTAACTGAGATGCTTCGCTTTGAAAATTATTACACTTTAAGACTAAAAAGGAAGAAGAAAGAATACAGCAAACTCAAACCGCGAATCACACGTCACACATTGACGTCAATGACCGTCAAAATAATTAAACCTTAAGACTAAAAAGGAAGAGGAACGCATTCAGGTAACTCAAACCCGGAAGCACACGTCACACATTGACGTCAATGACCGTCAAAATAATTAAACCTTAAGACTAAAAAGGAAGAGGAACGCATTCAGGTAACTCAAACCCGGAAGCACACGTCACACATTGACGTCAATGACCGCCTGAAGCAGAGTCTTTGAATGTAGGCCTTCTGCGATCATTTGGTCACTAATCATTTTCTTTGTCTTGCAGGTAAATGCTTCTAAATACAAAAGCCATTAAAGATAGGTTATCCTTTCTAAAATGGACGAGCATTGCTATGCAGGATAAAAGGAGAATTTTTAGTCCGGGTCTTTATTTAAAGGCCTGTATGAAAAGGAGGTGGATATGTGGTCACGTGTCTCTGGTAAACAAGCTCGTATCGGTTCCGCTCCGCTGGCGGGCAAAAACAAGGAGGAGGCCGATGAATGCTTTACGAACTTTGTTCCTCTTTTGGCAGGATGAACAAGTACAACGTACTGGACAGCTAGCTTCCCTGAAACTAACACACTGAGCTCCTCACAACAACCGGACACTTTTCTCGCTCTTCTTCTTCCTCCCACCACCTGCACGTTGCTCTCTACTGCCCCCTCGGGAAAGGCTGGGCCTGTAATAGCAGGTTATTGTTTTAGCTGACGGCAATATGTGTCATTTGACTAAACTTTTAATAGTCAGGATATGTGATATAGATATATGATGTTGCTATATAGAAATAGATATTTAATTCTTCATCAGAGTATTTTTTTATACAGTCTTTGAATGTATATTATCTGCGATTATTTAGTCACTCTGTCTTTTGTAAAAACAAAAAACTAAATATTCTACTAGCTTATTTAAAGTATAATTATATTAAATAAAATTCATACTTATGTACTGTGTAAGCAGTTAATGACTTGTTTTAACTGAGATGCTTCGCTTTGAAAATTATTACACTTTAAGACTAAAAAGGAAGAAGAAAGAATACAGCAAACTCAAACCGCGAATCACACGTCACACATTGACGTCAATGACCGTCAAAATAATTAAACCTTAAGACTAAAAAGGAAGAGGAACGCATTCAGGTAACTCAAACCCGGAAGCACACGTCACACTTTGACGTCAATGACCGTCAAAATAATTAAACCTTAAGACTAAAAAGGAAGAGGAACGCATTCAGGTAACTCAAACCCGGAAGCACACGTCACACATTGACGTCAATGACCGTCAAAATAATTAAACCTTAAGACTAAAAAGGAAGAGGAACGCATTCAGGTAACTGAAACCCGGAAGCACACGTCACACTTTGACGTCAATGACCGTCAAAATAATTAAACCTTAAGACTAAAAAGGAAGAGGAACGCATTCAGGTAACTCAAACCCGGAAGCACACGTCACACATTGACGTCAATGACCGCCTGAAGCAGAGTCTTTGAATGTAGGCCTTCTGCGATCATTTGGTCACTAATCATTTTCTTTGTCTTGCAGGTAAATGCTTCTAAATACAAAAGCCATTAAAGATAGGTTATCCCTTCTAAAATGGACGAGCATCGCTATGCAGGATAAAAAGAGAATTTTTGGTCCGGGTCTTTATTTAAAGACCTGTAAGGAGGAGGATATGTGGACTCTGATTGGCTCAGGAGATTATTGGTTTCAAACAACGGCAATCTGTGTCATGTGACTAAACTTCAATAGTCACGTAACATTTGATATAGATTTATGATGCTGCTATATAGAAATGGATATTTAAATCTTCATCACAGTATTTTTTATACAGTCTTTGAATGTGTTATCTGTGATAATTTAGTCACCTTGTCTTTTTGTTGTCACGTCAATATTTGTAAAAACTGAAAACAAAATATTCTACTAGCTTGTATAATTACATCATATAAAATACATACTTATGTAGCGTATAAGCTGTTAATGACTTATTTTAACTGAGATGCGTCGCTTTGAAAATAATTAAACTTTAAGACTTAAAAGCAAGAGAAAAGAATACAGCAAACTCAAACCCCGAATCACACGTCACAGATTAACGTCAATGACCGCCTGAAGCAGAGTCTTTGAATGTAGGCCTTCTGCGATCATTTGGTCACTAATCATTTTCTTTGTCTTGCAGGTAAATGCTTCTAAATACAAAAGCCATTAAAGATAGGTTATCCTTTCTAAAATGGACGAGCATCGCTATGCAGGATAAAAAGAGAATTTTTAGTCCGGGTCTTTATTTAAAGGCCTGTATGAAAAGGAGGTGGATATGTGGTCACGTGTCTCTGGTAAACAAGCTCGTATCGGTTCCGCTCCGCTGGCGGGCAAAAACAAGGAGGAGGCCGATGAATGCTTTACGAACTTTGTTCCTCTTTTGGCAGGATGAACAAGTACAACGTACTGGACAGCTAGCTTCCCTGAAACTAACACACTGAGCTCCTCACAACAACCGGACACTTTTCTCGCTCTTCTTCTTCCTCCCACCACCTGCACGTTGCTCTCTACTGCCCCCTCGGGAAAGGCTGGGCCTGTAATAGCAGGTTATTGTTTTAGCTGACGGCAATATGTGTCATTTGACTAAACTTTTAATAGTCAGGATATGTGATATAGATATATGATGTTGCTATATAGAAATAGATATTTAATTCTTCATCAGAGTATTTTTTTATACAGTCTTTGAATGTATATTATCTGCGATTATTTAGTCACTCTGTCTTTTGTAAAAACAAAAAACTAAATATTCTACTAGCTTATTTAAAGTATAATTATATTAAATAAAATTCATACGTATGTACTGTATAAGCAGTTAATGACTTGTTTTAACTGAGATGCTTCGCTTTGAAAATTATTACACTTTAAGACTAAAAAGGAAGAAGAAAGAATACAGCAAACTCAAACCGCGAATCACACGTCACACATTGACGTCAATGACCGTCAAAATAATTAAACCTTAAGACTAAAAAGGAAGAGGAACGCATTCAGGTAACTCAAACCCGGAAGCACACGTCACACATTGACGTCAATGACCGTCAAAATGATTAAACCTTAAGACTAAAAAGGAAGAGGAACGCATTCAGGTAACTGAAACCCGGAAGCACACGTCACACTTTGACGTCAATGACCGCCTGAAGCAGAGTCTTTGAATGTAGGCCTTCTGCGATCATTTGGTCACTAATCATTTTCTTTGTCTTGCAGGTAAATGCTTCTAAATACAAAAGCCATTAAAGATAGGTTATCCTTTCTAAAATGGACGAGCATCGCTATGCAGGATAAAAAGAGAATTTTTGGTCCGGGTCTTTATTTAAAGTCCTGTAAGGAGGAGGATATGTGGACTCTGATTGGCTCAGGAGATTATTGGTTTCAAACAACGGCAATCTGTGTCATGTGACTAAACTTCAATAGTCACGTAACATTTGATATAGATTTATGATGCTGCTATATAGAAATGGATATTTAAATCTTCATCACAGTATTTTTTATACAGTCTTTGAATGTGTTATCTGTGATAATTTAGTCACCTTGTCTTTTTGTTGTCACGTCAATATTTGTAAAAACTGAAAACAAAATATTCTACTAGCTTGTATAATTACATCATATAAAATACATACTTATGTAGCGTATAAGCTGTTAATGACTTATTTTAACTGAGATGCGTCGCTTTGAAAATAATTAAACTTTAAGACTTAAAAGCAAGAGAAAAGAATACAGCAAACTCAAACCCCGAATCACACGTCACAGATTAACGTCAATGACCGCCTGAAGCAGAGTCTTTGAATGTAGGCCTTCTGCGATCATTTGGTCACTAATCATTTTCTTTGTCTTGCAGGTAAATGCTTCTAAATACAAAAGCCATTAAAGATAGGTTATCCTTTCTAAAATGGACGAGCATCGCTATGCAGGATAAAAAGAGAATTTTTAGTCCGGGTCTTTATTTAAAGGCCTGTATGAAAAGGAGGTGGATATGTGGTCACGTGTCTCTGGTAAACAAGCTCGTATCGGTTCCGCTCCGCTGGCGGGCAAAAACAAGGAGGAGGCCGATGAATGCTTTACGAACTTTGTTCCTCTTTTGGCAGGATGAACAAGTACAACGTACTGGACAGCTAGCTTCCCTGAAACTAACACACTGAGCTCCTCACAACAACCGGACACTTTTCTCGCTCTTCTTCTTCCTCCCACCACCTGCACGTTGCTCTCTACTGCCCCCTCGGGAAAGGCTGGGCCTGTAATAGCAGGTTATTGTTTTAGCTGACGGCAATATGTGTCATTTGACTAAACTTTTAATAGTCATGATATGTGATATAGATATATGATGTTGCTATATAGAAATAGATATTTAATTCTTCATCAGAGTATTTTTTTATACAGTCTTTGAATGTATATTATCTGCGATTATTTAGTCACTCTGTCTTTTGTAAAAACAAAAAACTAAATATTCTACTAGCTTATTTAAAGTATAATTATATTAAATAAAATTCATACTTATGTACTGTATAAGCAGTTAATGACTTGTTTTAACTGAGATGCTTCGCTTTGAAAATTATTACACTTTAAGACTAAAAAGGAAGAGGAAAGAATACAGCAAACTCAAACCGCGAATCACACGTCACACATTGACGTCAATGACCGTCAAAATAATTAAACCTTAAGACTAAAAAGGAAGAGGAACGCATTCAGGTAACTCAAACCCGGAAGCACACGTCACACATTGACGTCAATGACCGTCAAAATAATTAAACCTTAAGACTAAAAAGGAAGAGGAACGCATTCAGGTAACTGAAACCCGGAAGCACACGTCACACTTTGACGTCAATGACCGTCAAAATAATTAAACCTTAAGACTAAAAAGGAAGAGGAACGCATTCAGGTAACTCAAACCCGGAAGCACACGTCACACATTGACGTCAATGACCGCCTGAAGCAGAGTCTTTGAATGTAGGCCTTCTGCGATCATTTGGTCACTAATCATTTTCTTTGTCTTGCAGGTAAATGCTTCTAAATACAAAAGCCATTAAAGATAGGTTATCCCTTCTAAAATGGACGAGCATCGCTATGCAGGATAAAAAGAGAATTTTTGGTCCGGGTCTTTATTTAAAGACCTGTAAGGAGGAGGATATGTGGACTCTGATTGGCTCAGGAGATTATTGGTTTCAAACAACGGCAATCTGTGTCATGTGACTAAACTTCAATAGTCACGTAACATTTGATATAGATTTATGATGCTGCTATATAGAAATGGATATTTAAATCTTCATCACAGTATTTTTTATACAGTCTTTGAATGTGTTATCTGTGATAATTTAGTCACCTTGTCTTTTCGTTGTCACGTCAATATTTGTAAAAACTGAAAACAAAATATTCTACTAGCTTGTATAATTACATCATATAAAATACATACTTATGTAGCGTATAAGCTGTTAATGACTTATTTTAACTGAGATGCGTCGCTTTGAAAATAATTAAACTTTAAGACTTAAAAGCAAGAGAAAAGAATACAGCAAACTCAAACCCCGAATCACACGTCACAGATTAACGTCAATGACCGCCTGAAGCAGAGTCTTTGAATGTAGGCCTTCTGCGATCATTTGGTCACTAATCATTTTCTTTGTCTTGCAGGTAAATGCTTCTAAATCCAAAAGCCATTAAAGATAGATTATCCTTTCTAAAATGGACGAGCATCGCTATGCAGGATAAAAAGAGAATTTTTAGTCCGGGTCTTTATTTAAAGGCCTGTATGAAAAGGAGGTGGATATGTGGTCACGTGTCTCTGGTAAACAAGCTCGTATCGGTTCCGCTCCGCTGGCGGGCAAAAACAAGGAGGAGGCCGATGAATGCTTTACGAACTTTGTTCCTCTTTTGGCAGGATGAACAAGTACAACGTACTGGACAGCTAGCTTCCCTGAAACTAACACACTGAGCTCCTCACAACAACCGGACACTTTTCTCGCTCTTCTTCTTCCTCCCACCACCTGCACGTTGCTCTCTACTGCCCCCTCGGGAAAGGCTGGGCCTGTAATAGCAGGTTATTGTTTTAGCTGACGGCAATATGTGTCATTTGACTAAACTTTTAATAGTCAGGATATGTGATATAGATATATGATGTTGCTATATAGAAATAGATATTTAATTCTTCATCAGAGTATTTTTTTATACAGTCTTTGAATGTATATTATCTGCGATTATTTAGTCACTCTGTCTTTTGTAAAAACAAAAAACTAAATATTCTACTAGCTTATTTAAAGTATAATTATATTAAATAAAATTCATACTTATGTACTGTATAAGCAGTTAATGACTTGTTTTAACTGAGATGCTTCGCTTTGAAAATTATTACACTTTAAGACTAAAAAGGAAGAAGAAAGAATACAGCAAACTCAAACCGCGAATCACACGTCACACATTGACGTCAATGACCGTCAAAATAATTAAACCTTAAGACTAAAAAGGAAGAGGAACGCATTCAGGTAACTCAAACCCGGAAGCACACGTCACACATTGACGTCAATGACCGTCAAAATAATTAAACCTTAAGACTAAAAAGGAAGAGGAACGCATTCAGGTAACTCAAACCCGGAAGCACACGTCACACATTGACGTCAATGACCGTCAAAATAATTAAACCTTAAGACTAAAAAGGAAGAGGAACGCATTCAGGTAACTGAAACCCGGAAGCACACGTCACACTTTGACGTCAATGACCGTCAAAATAATTAAACCTTAAGACTAAAAAGGAAGAGGAACGCATTCAGGTAACTCAAACCCGGAAGCACACGTCACACATTGACGTCAATGACCGCCTGAAGCAGAGTCTTTGAATGTAGGCCTTCTGCGATCATTTGGTCACTAATCATTTTCTTTGTCTTGCAGGTAAATGCTTCTAAATACAAAAGCCATTAAAGATAGGTTATCCTTTCTAAAATGGACGAGCATCGCTATGCAGGATAAAAAGAGAATTTTTAGTCCGGGTCTTTATTTAAAGGCCTGTATGAAAAGGAGGTGGATATGTGGTCACGTGTCTCTGGTAAACAAGCTCGTATCGGTTCCGCTCCGCTGGCGGGCAAAAACAAGGAGGAGGCCGATGAATGCTTTACGAACTTTGTTCCTCTTTTGGCAGGATGAACAAGTACAACGTACTGGACAGCTAGCTTCCCTGAAACTAACACACTGAGCTCCTCACAACAACCGGACACTTTTCTCGCTCTTCTTCTTCCTCCCACCACCTGCACGTTGCTCTCTACTGCCCCCTCGGGAAAGGCTGGGCCTGTAATAGCAGGTTATTGTTTTAGCTGACGGCAATATGTGTCATTTGACTAAACTTTTAATAGTCATGATATGTGATATAGATATATGATGTTGCTATATAGAAATAGATATTTAATTCTTCATCAGAGTATTTTTTTATACAGTCTTTGAATGTATATTATCTGCGATTATTTAGTCACTCTGTCTTTTGTAAAAACAAAAAACTAAATATTCTACTAGCTTATTTAAAGTATAATTATATTAAATAAAATTCATACTTATGTACTGTATAAGCAGTTAATGACTTGTTTTAACTGAGATGCTTCGCTTTGAAAATTATTACACTTTAAGACTAAAAAGGAAGAGGAAAGAATACAGCAAACTCAAACCGCGAATCACACGTCACACATTGACGTCAATGACCGTCAAAATAATTAAACCTTAAGACTAAAAAGGAAGAGGAACGCATTCAGGTAACTCAAACCCGGAAGCACACGTCACACATTGACGTCAATGACCGTCAAAATAATTAAACCTTAAGACTAAAAAGGAAGAGGAACGCATTCAGGTAACTGAAACCCGGAAGCACACGTCACACTTTGACGTCAATGACCGTCAAAATAATTAAACCTTAAGACTAAAAAGGAAGAGGAACGCATTCAGGTAACTCAAACCCGGAAGCACACGTCACACATTGACGTCAATGACCGCCTGAAGCAGAGTCTTTGAATGTAGGCCTTCTGCGATCATTTGGTCACTAATCATTTTCTTTGTCTTGCAGGTAAATGCTTCTAAATACAAAAGCCATTAAAGATAGGTTATCCCTTCTAAAATGGACGAGCATCGCTATGCAGGATAAAAAGAGAATTTTTGGTCCGGGTCTTTATTTAAAGACCTGTAAGGAGGAGGATATGTGGACTCTGATTGGCTCAGGAGATTATTGGTTTCAAACAACGGCAATCTGTGTCATGTGACTAAACTTCAATAGTCACGTAACATTTGATATAGATTTATGATGCTGCTATATAGAAATGGATATTTAAATCTTCATCACAGTATTTTTCATACAGTCTTTGAATGTGTTATCTGTGATAATTTAGTCACCTTGTCTTTTCGTTGTCACGTCAATATTTGTAAAAACTGAAAACAAAATATTCTACTAGCTTGTATAATTACATCATATAAAATACATACTTATGTAGCGTATAAGCTGTTAATGACTTATTTTAACTGAGATGCGTCGCTTTGAAAATAATTAAACTTTAAGACTTAAAAGCAAGAGAAAAGAATACAGCAAACTCAAACCCCGAATCACACGTCACAGATTAACGTCAATGACCGCCTGAAGCAGAGTCTTTGAATGTAGGCCTTCTGCGATCATTTGGTCACTAATCATTTTCTTTGTCTTGCAGGTAAATGCTTCTAAATCAATAAGCCATTAAAGATAGGTTATCCTTTCTAAAATGGACGAGCATCGCTATGCAGGATAAAAAGAGAATTTTTAGTCCGGGTCTTTATTTAAAGGCCTGTATGAAAAGGAGGTGGATATGTGGTCACGTGTCTCTGGTAAACAAGCTCGTATCGGTTCCGCTCCGCTGGCGGGCAAAAACAAGGAGGAGGCCGATGAATGCTTTACGAACTTTGTTCCTCTTTTGGCAGGATGAACAAGTACAACGTACTGGACAGCTAGCTTCCCTGAAACTAACACACTGAGCTCCTCACAACAACCGGACACTTTTCTCGCTCTTCTTCTTCCTCCCACCACCTGCACGTTGCTCTCTACTGCCCCCTCGGGAAAGGCTGGGCCTGTAATAGCAGGTTATTGTTTTAGCTGACGGCAATATGTGTCATTTGACTAAACTTTTAATAGTCAGGATATGTGATATAGATATATGATGTTGCTATATAGAAATAGATATTTAATTCTTCATCAGAGTATTTTTTTATACAGTCTTTGAATGTATATTATCTGCGATTATTTAGTCACTCTGTCTTTTGTAAAAACAAAAAACTAAATATTCTACTAGCTTATTTAAAGTATAATTATATTAAATAAAATTCATACTTATGTACTGTATAAGCAGTTAATGACTTGTTTTAACTGAGATGCTTCGCTTTGAAAATTATTACACTTTAAGACTAAAAAGGAAGAGGAAAGAATACAGCAAACTCAAACCGCGAATCACACGTCACACATTGACGTCAATGACCGTCAAAATAATTAAACCTTAAGACTAAAAAGGAAGAGGAACGCATTCAGGTAACTCAAACCCGGAAGCACACGTCACACATTGACGTCAATGACCGTCAAAATAATTAAACCTTAAGACTAAAAAGGAAGAGGAACGCATTCAGGTAACTGAAACCCGGAAGCACACGTCACACTTTGACGTCAATGACCGTCAAAATAATTAAACCTTAAGACTAAAAAGGAAGAGGAACGCATTCAGGTAACTGAAACCCGGAAGCACACGTCACACTTTGACGTCAATGACCGCCTGAAGCAGAGTCTTTGAATGTAGGCCTTCTGCGATCATTTGGTCACTAATCATTTTCTTTGTCTTGCAGGTAAATGCTTCTAAATACAAAAGCCATTAAAGATAGGTTATCCTTTCTAAAATGGACGAGCATCGCTATGCAGGATAAAAAGAGAATTTTTGGTCCGGGTCTTTATTTAAAGACCTGTAAGGAGGAGGATATGTGGACTCTGATTGGCTCAGGAGATTATTGGTTTCAAACAACGGCAATCTGTGTCATGTGACTAAACTTCAATAGTCACGTAACATTTGATATAGATTTATGATGCTGCTATATAGAAATGGATATTTAAATCTTCATCACAGTATTTTTTATACAGTCTTTGAATGTGTTATCTGTGATAATTTAGTCACCTTGTCTTTTCGTTGTCACGTCAATATTTGTAAAAACTGAAAACAAAATATTCTACTAGCTTGTATAATTACATCATATAAAATACATACTTATGTAGCGTATAAGCTGTTAATGACTTATTTTAACTGAGATGCGTCGCTTTGAAAATAATTAAACTTTAAGACTTAAAAGCAAGAGAAAAGAATACAGCAAACTCAAACCCCGAATCACACGTCACAGATTAACGTCAATGACCGCCTGAAGCAGAGTCTTTGAATGTAGGCCTTCTGCGATCATTTGGTCACTAATCATTTTCTTTGTCTTGCAGGTAAATGCTTCTAAATACAAAAGCCATTAAAGATAGGTTATCCTTTCTAAAATGGACGAGCATCGCTATGCAGGATAAAAAGAGAATTTTTAGTCCGGGTCTTTATTTAAAGGCCTGTATGAAAAGGAGGTGGATATGTGGTCACGTGTCTCTGGTAAACAAGCTCGTATCGGTTCCGCTCCGCTGGCGGGCAAAAACAAGGAGGAGGCCGATGAATGCTTTACGAACTTTGTTCCTCTTTTGGCAGGATGAACAAGTACAACGTACTGGACAGCTAGCTTCCCTGAAACTAACACACTGAGCTCCTCACAACAACCGGACACTTTTCTCGCTCTTCTTCTTCCTCCCACCACCTGCACGTTGCTCTCTACTGCCCCCTCGGGAAAGGCTGGGCCTGTAATAGCAGGTTATTGTTTTAGCTGACGGCAATATGTGTCATTTGACTAAACTTTTAATAGTCAGGATATGTGATATAGATATATGATGTTGCTATATAGAAATAGATATTTAATTCTTCATCAGAGTATTTTTTTATACAGTCTTTGAATGTATATTATCTGCGATTATTTAGTCACTCTGTCTTTTGTAAAAACAAAAAACTAAATATTCTACTAGCTTATTTAAAGTATAATTATATTAAATAAAATTCATACTTATGTACTGTATAAGCAGTTAATGACTTGTTTTAACTGAGATGCTTCGCTTTGAAAATTATTACACTTTAAGACTAAAAAGGAAGAGGAAAGAATACAGCAAACTCAAACCGCGAATCACACGTCACACATTGACGTCAATGACCGTCAAAATAATTAAACCTTAAGACTAAAAAGGAAGAGGAACGCATTCAGGTAACTCAAACCCGGAAGCACACGTCACACATTGACGTCAATGACCGTCAAAATAATTAAACCTTAAGACTAAAAAGGAAGAGGAACGCATTCAGGTAACTGAAACCCGGAAGCACACGTCACACTTTGACGTCAATGACCGCCTGAAGCAGAGTCTTTGAATGTAGGCCTTCTGCGATCATTTGGTCACTAATCATTTTCTTTGTCTTGCAGGTAAATGCTTCTAAATACAAAAGCCATTAAAGATAGGTTATCCTTTCTAAAATGGACGAGCATCGCTATGCAGGATAAAAAGAGAATTTTTGGTCCGGGTCTTTATTTAAAGACCTGTAAGGAGGAGGATATGTGGACTCTGATTGGCTCAGGAGATTATTGGTTTCAAACAACGGCAATCTGTGTCATGTGACTAAACTTCAATAGTCACGTAACATTTGATATCGATTTATGATGCTGCTATATAGAAATGGATATTTAAATCTTCATCACAGTATTTTTTATACAGTCTTTGAATGTGTTATCTGTGATAATTTAGTCACCTTGTCTTTTGTTGTCACGTCAATATTTGTAAAAACTGAAAACAAAATATTCTACTAGCTTGTATAATTACATCATATAAAATACATACTTATGTAGCGTATAAGCTGTTAATGACTTATTTTAACTGAGATGCGTCGCTTTGAAAATAATTAAACTTTAAGACTTAAAAGCAAGAGAAAAGAATACAGCAAACTCAAACCCCCGAATCACACGTCACAGATTAACGTCAATGACCGCCTGAAGCAGAGTCTTTGAATGTAGGCCTTCTGCGATCATTTGGTCACTAATCATTTTCTTTGTCTTGCAGGTAAATGCTTCTAAATACAAAAGCCATTAAAGATAGGTTATCCTTTCTAAAATGGACGAGCATCGCTATGCAGGATAAAAAGAGAATTTTTAGTCCGGGTCTTTATTTAAAGGCCTGTATGAAAAGGAGGTGGATATGTGGTCACGTGTCTCTGGTAAACAAGCTCGTATCGGTTCCGCTCCGCTGGCGGGCAAAAACAAGGAGGAGGCCGATGAATGCTTTACGAACTTTGTTC